>NW_007727362.1:208681-216551 GCF_000696425.1 Galeopterus variegatus
TTGGGTCACAAATCAAGTCTCAGAAAATTTTTAAAAATTGAAACCAGGGCCGGCCCCATGGACACTCGGGAGAGTGCAGTGCTGGGAGTTCAGCGACGCTCCCGCCACAGGTTCGGATCTTATATGGGAATGGCCGGTGCACTCACTGGCTTAGCACGGTGTGGGTGACACTGCACCAAGGGTTGTGATCCCCTTACCGGTCACGAAAGAAGACAAAAAAAAAAAAAATTGAAACCATCCCAAGTATCTTTTCAGATCACAATGGATTGAAACTGGAGATCAATAACAAGCAAAATTCTGGAAACTACTCAAGTGAATGGAAACTAAAAACAGACTCCTGAATGACAATGACCTCTGGGTCCAAGAAGAAATTAAACAGGAAATCAAAAAATTTCTTGAAACTAATGAAAATAAAGATACATCATACCAAAACCTGTGGTATACTGTAAATGCAGTACTAAGATAAAGTTTATCGCAATAAATGCTTACATCAAAAGAATGGAAAGACTTCAAATAAATGATCTAAACCTAACACTACACCTCAAAGAACTAGAAAAACAACAATAATCCAATCCTAAAAGCAATAGAGGGAAAGAAACAATCAAGATCAGGGCAGAACTAAATGAAATATAGACCCAAAAAATGATACAAAAGGTCAATGAAACAACAAGTAGGTGTTTTGAGAAAAAAAATAAAATAAACCATTAGCTAGGTTAACAAAAGAAATTAGGGCTGGCCCTGTGGTGCACTGCTGCAGTGCGCCGCTTGGGAGCGCGGCGGTGCTCCCGCCGAGGGTTCGGATCCCACATACAGACCAGTTCCCGCTCACTGGCTGAGCAAGGTGCGGGTGCGACACCAGGGGTTGCGATCCCGTTGCCGGTCCTGGTCCGGTACGGGCGCGACACTGAGGGTTGCATTCCGTTGCCGGACATGAAAAAAGACAAAAAAAGGAAAAAAAAAAAATTAGAGAGAAGACCCATATAAAAATCATAAATGAAAAGAGACATTACAACCAATACCATAGAAATACAAAGAATCATTAGAGATTATTATAAACAACTGTATGCCAACAAATATGAAAACCTGGAGGAAATGGACAAATTTCTGAACACATACAAACTACCAAGACTGAACCAAGAAGAAATAGAGAACCTGAAAAGTCCAATAAGGAGCAATGAGATTTAAACAGTAATCAGCAGTCTTCCAACAAAGAAAAGCCCAGGACCAGATGGCTTTACAGCTGAATTCTATCAAACCTTTAAAGAAGAATTAATTCCACTTCCCTTCAAACTTTTCCAAAAAATTGAACCAGAAGCCATTCTCCCAAACTCATTCTCTGAGGCCGACATCACCCTAATACCAAAACCAGGTAAAGATACAACAAAAAAAGAAAATTACAGGCCAATATCCTTGATGAAAACAGTACCTTTTGCCATTGGGACTCAGTAGGTGACCTGAAATAGTTTCACTTTCCCCCATCACTGCCCTCACGTAGGCTGTTCACATACACTCCCTTTTCTGCCCCTGGTTGACCTCGCCGGTTGACTGCATAGCTTCCTGGTCACTTTTGAGTATAAAACAATCCAGTCTTGCTCAATCCAGTTCAGTCCAGTTCAAAACTTTAAACTTGTATCCTATTTAAGGCTCCTCCCCAGCAGCAGATGCTGTCCAGGCCCCACTCTCAGCACTCCTGGTTCTAGGACACAGCAAGGGGCCTCCCACAAGCACCTGTGGGCTGAGGACTTCCCACCCACACACACAGGAGGTCCACCAGACTGGGGGTTGGGGTGGTGTGGGGTGGTGTGACATGGCCGTAGCAGCCCTTAGTTGGTGGCAGAAAGGTGCTGGAGGGTGAATACCCAGCTTCCTTGGCCCTGGGGTGTTGGGTGGACAAGCCTGAGGTGGGACTGAGCTGCATGGCTCACAGCATAACCTGCTAAATATGGCACTTTTTTTGCTTCCTTAACTGTCTCAATTCTTACTTCCTTACCAGTGCTTCCTGGGATCATCTCTCAGATGAACTACTGGAATCCTTGACCCTGGTCAGCCTCTGGAGGTCTGAGATACCTCCCCATTCTCTTGCTCAGGCTCAGCTGTGATGGAGGCCTCAGCCCTGGAGAGAGAACACTCTGCTCTCCTTTCTCCCCATCCCTCTCCTGGGCTCTAGCTCCTCCTGTGGACACATAGGGAAAGAGAAGCATGGTCTTTCCCCCTACCGGAGGCTGCTGTGAGTCCTCTCTTCCCCATCAAACCTCTCCAGGGGCATCTGAATATTGGCTTTCTTCAGGGTTGCATGGGGAGGACTCAGAAGCCACTGCACTGTTTCCTGACATGGGCGATGCCCTCCAGCTGACCACCTCTGACACCCCGTCAGACTTCCACCCCTGAGATCCCCCTGCACAGCCTCTTATGGCCAAGGTCCCTTATGCACCAGGCAGTCTCCTTGAATGAGTACTGCTGAGAAAATCCAAGCCCACCTACCTTCAGCAGCATCCTCTGGACCCATAGGAAGCACATCCTCGCCGCACCAAACGGTGCAAAGTACCTATACCACTAGCATCCTCTCCCCTTCCCTGCTAGTACAGTCTGCTCCCAGCTTCAGAATTCTCTAGACAAGGAGCTGGTTCCAGTCTCTCCACTGCTGTCTATTCACAAACTCCTGAGGATACTTGCCGGGCTGTCCAAGAATTCTCCTTCCATTGGCAGCCCCAGCAGGGCCATAGGTTTCATCAGCTCAGCAAGTGTCCTGCCAAATCTAGAGGTGCCTGCCTTTCTCTATATGGAGTTTCCTTGCTGCCTGCTCGCGAGCACTGAGGCAGGGAGACCCCTACCAAAATGACACAGCACCCCCCACTGGACTGATGATTCATGGCTCCTTCACATTCCTGTGCACCGGGAAGGAGAATGGGGTGGTGACAGTGGCAGGAGCATTTCTGCCACCTCTAGGTCCTGGGGAATGAGTCTGGCACCTCCTTTGCTCCTGTCTTCAAGCTGTTCTTGGTGGCTATTTTCTGTGGGTGGGCCTTTTAGCCAGAGTTCTGAGATGACAGGATAACGTCCCACTACTCTTGCTGTTATTATGATTGTTATTCTTACTTTGATAGCCATACCGAGCATATTTAACTCACAGTGCCCCTCTTCCAGGCAGTCCTCCCAGCGAAGGCACTTGTGGAAACATGGTCACTTCCTTCTTACCTTAGTGGCTCCACACTCTAATTCCCGGCATTCCCGAGTCTTGCTCAGCTTCTAGATCTGAGGTTCCCAACCCTGGTTAGCACTAGAAGTTCTCTGTAGCTTTTAGAGCCAGTTTGTCCAGAGGTGGAGTGTGAGTGTGAGTGTGTGTGTGTGTGTGTGTATACACATATTTATTTGTAGGTCTCTGGAATCTCTAATGGGAAGGGAACTGGGTGGCTGGGGAATAGAATTTCCATTAAAAGCAATACCTAACATGTATATTGCACTTACTATGAACCAAGCACTGTCCTAGACACTTTACATACAGTAATTCATTCAATGATCATAACAACTCTATCTGGTAGATGTTATTATGATGCTTATTTTACAGATGAAAGAGATTTTTAAAAAAATTTCACCTTAGGCTTGCATTACCTATTTAAATAAACATTGAAATGACAGATAGGTAGATGGATGGATGGACAGACAGATGAGTAGACAGACTTAAGCTTCTCCAGGTGAACGTAATTCACATCCCCAGTTGAAACCCTCTGTCCTACAGTTACTATTCCCACTTCAACACGTGCCAAGACTTTCCAGAAGACCCATGAGGAGGAAACAGGAGGTAAGAGAACCCCTTAGCCATGGACTCTTCCCACCTGTTATTAAAGCTGAACTCCAAGAAACTCCGTGCTAATTAGGCTTGGACTGCTCCCGGAGTTAGCACATTATCATCTCCATCTCGGGAAATCACTGTCTCCCTGACAAATGGCTCAGGGACGAGATGTGTGCGTCATGCTGTACAATGCCCAAAGAGGAGACAGGGCCTCCAGGCAGAGCCTGGAGATGTCAGATGAGCTCATGTATGTTTTTTTCCCACATAGGATTTAGTGATGAATCATACAGATTTTAGTGGGCCGTGGGAGTGACGTAGAAGGCCCCACTCAGCTATAACTTGGTTTCCTAACAGGAATGAAAAAAGCAATTCTGCATCAAAGTGACTTCACTCAGTTGCAGCTGAACACAAATGAGATCATGTCTGTGAACTCCTTTGAGATCTTCAAAGGGTGTGCAACACTCTCTGCTTCACTATGAATTCCAGGCTTGCAGGGGGATGTAAACCTTCTCCCTCCAGTCTAGCCTTCCTTCACAGCCACCCTAGAACCAAACGCACAAAGTCAGCACATCTTTCTACTTGCCCAGAAATAACATTACTCACTTGAGTGTCACAGATAAGGTGGTCTCCATCCACATCGAGGGCCACTAGAAACAGCCATGTGACCTACAGAAGATCAGTCAACATTTCCGGGACTCAATTTGTCCACCTTTCTCTCTTTATCTGTCAGCCCCACATCCCTCAGTTTTGACCGATTCTGAGCAAGTGCTTTCACTGAGGTGATGAGATGACTGCCTGAAGCACCAGGTCTCCATCCTACCCCTAATGGGGGAAAAAAACCTCTCCCTTTCCTGGTGTTCTAATAAAAGTCTGTGGATGGCTTCTCCCTGGCTGGATCAGATCACGCCACAACCCAAACCAATCCACAAATGGGATGCAAATGTCTAATTAGAACTAATAAGTGATTCATACACCCAACCTTGGAGACCAAGAGGGAGGTGTCTGTTCCACCAAAGTCACATGGGTCAAGGGGGTAGGGGTATAAGAGTCCCTTAAGGAAATGTGATGTGGATGCTGGGAAGATAACAGAAATGGATGTCCAGAGCAGGACCTTCCAACTCTATGATTCTGTAGCCTCAAAGTAAGCTACAATTTAGCTAACAAAAAGCCCAGAACAGCCTGGCCCCAGGGGTTGCCATGAGCTATGTGTCAAATTGTAAAATGGTAGAGATAAAGGAAACCTTAGAAATCTTCTCATCCCACCCCCTCATCTTACTGGTGAGGAAGCTGAGACCCAGGGAGGCCACACAGGGAGCTGTAACAGAGCTGGGTCAAATGTCCCCACCAGGCTCCTTATTCCAGAGCCTACAGGACAATGCTGGTAGATCCCAAGGGTGCAGGCAGTGCACTACCTCTCTACCCACCCTGAGAGCAAATTTTTTTCTTTAATTCTCTTTAAAAATGTGAGAAAGTTATCCTGGTTGTAATATTGTACCATAGTTTTGCAAAATGCTATTGTTGGGAGAAACTGGATGGAAGGTGCATGAGATTATTATTTCTTACAACTGCCTGTGAATCTACAATTATCTCAGTAAAAAAAAAACACACACACACAATTAAAAAACTGTGAGAGGACTTTCAAAATGGCATGAAATCATATATCCAAGGAAGACAGTGTTGTGGTTGGCTCACAAACCACCCTCTTAATCAAATAGAGAAATACAGGACAATGATAAGAAAAATATTAAAATATGTACCTGGGGATGGGGGGCATAGCCTCACCTAAAAACAAAATAAACATTTCCCTAAATAAGATCAGAAGTGGACCAGAAACACCCAGCTATAAGGGGATGGGGTGGGGCATTGTTGGAGCCATGAATCTATCGCACTCTACATATGGGGGTGCCGAGTGACTGATGTGGCTGGGAACTCAATCCCTACATACCAGCGGGGACCAGAATGCCACCTGTTAGGACAGGGTACAAAGCCAGCTCACAATGTGACTAAGGGGCTGGATCAGGCTTCTCTCATCCATGATGGGTGATAAGTTTACACCCCAGGGCTGGTACAGATAAGAAACTGCTGACGGGGTAGCTGGAGAAGCAGAGACAACCCATAGTCCCTGGTTCAAAACAGGATCTGTGACATTCAGGCAGGATGAGAGTTCAAAGCGGCCAATATAAGAGGTGGTTCTGAACTGCCCTAGCTGAAGGAATGAACACAAGAAAGGGAAACACACACACACACACACACACACACACACACACATACACACTATTCACTTTCCTTTCCTCCCCTTTCCGGTTTGTCTTTGGCCTTGGTTTCTGCTCCAAGTGCACAAGATTCAACCCATCTAAAACAGCCAGTATTTCTGCCCCCAGAGGTTAAAAACTATGTAAGGTTGGTTCATCAAAGCCTTGGGCACCTCTATACCTCTTCCTCTGAGAAATCCATTAGAAAAAGGTATGTTAAAAGGTCCTCAGCATTTTCAAACAGCTATTTTTCTCTAGAAGCTAATGGACATAGCCTTCCTGCTCCTGTGTGCTCAAAGACCCCAGAATATTTATTATGGAGGGAAGGGTGCAAGGAACCAACCTCCAAAGCCTCTAGGATTCAGTGCTTCCTTATGTGTTTCTGTCTCTAAGGATTTACTTTATCTGTATTGTGTGTCCCAAATTGATTTGACCATAAGACACTCCTATACAGAACCTCATTTGAAAAAAAATGAGCAAACACAGGAACAGAGAGGTCGAGAACTTTCCCTGGCATCACACAGCCAGTCCGAGTCAAAGTTGAGGTTTGACTCCAGAGTCCTTTACCCAGCAGGCTTTCCCCTACACCTCAAGGCCTCCTTTTGGCATTTTGAATATAGAATATCAGAGAGAAAGCTACAACCCATTTTCCTTAAATTCAGCTAAAGTCAAGGAAATCACAACCTTTCAGCATGACATAATTAGAGGATACTCTGGTTTCACACTACATAGCACAACTCCAAGATTCAGATAAATGTTATGTTAAAAAAAATTCATGAACTAAGAATTAGAAGTGACCTTAAACATACTATATAATCTAACTCCTTCATTTCTCAGATAGGAAAGCTGAGGTACAGCAAGGAGAAGGGATTTTTGTTCTAGTCGGTGGTAGTGCCTAGGACTCACTCTCACAGCAGGAGCATTTACTGAGATTTCACCCCACGCCAGGCACTGAGCTGTGTACAACCATCATCTGAGTTCATCTTCACTGTAACCTTACACAGTGGATACCTTTATTTCATCTGCATCTTATGGATGAGGATGGAGTAGCTGAGAGACATCTAGTAACTTACTGAAGGCCACACAGCAGGTGAGTGGCAGTATTTAGGGTTGCAGCCAGGTCAGGCTAACTTCAAAGGCCACTCTCAGGATTACACTAAGATATCCCTACCCTTATCCAGCAATCAAATGGCTCCAGGAAGTGTTTTGCATGAGAAAGATTTCTTTTTGTGCCCTGGCTTCCACACTTTCTACCCAGATAGCATTTAGCTACTTAAATGAAATCTGAAATTCAGATTTTTTCAGCTATGAAATGGGCATTATAACAGCACCTACCTGGCAGGGTCATTGTGAGGACTGAGAACCTATGTAAATCACCTAGCCAGGTCTTGGCCATAGGAGGTACTCAAAGTTCTCTTGTTTCCTAATAAAAAAATTATATATAAGCCTACACACACACAAACATATATATACGTGTGTGTGTGTATGGGTGTGTGTGTGTCCCTCATGTGGTAACCATTCTCCAAGATAACCCCCAATGATCTCCACTTTCTGATATTCACAACCTTCTCTATTCCCCTTCCAAACTGTTCCAGAGTCAGTCTGTGTGACCAAAAGAACACTGCAGAAGTCATGTATGTCATCTCCAAGATTAGGGTATAAAAGACTGTGGCTTCCATCTTGGTGTTTCTTTCTATCTATCTATCTATCTATCTATCTATCTATCTATCTATCTACCTATCATCTATCTATCTAATCATCTATCTACCTACCTATGTATTTGATCACTTGGGGATTTGATCACATGGCCAGCTGCCATGACACGTAT
>NW_007727362.1:216843-219304 GCF_000696425.1 Galeopterus variegatus
ACCTAGCCAGGTCTTGGCCATAGGAGGTACTCAAAGTTCTCTTGTTTCCTAATAAAAAAATATATATAAGCCTACACACACACAAACATATATATACGTGTGTGTGTGTATGGGTGTGTGTGTGTCCCTCATGTGGTAACCATTCTCCAAGATAACCCCCAATGATCTCCACTTTCTGATATTCACAACCTTCTCTATTCCCCTTCCAAACTGTTCCAGAGTCAGTCTGTGTGACCAAAAGAACACTGCAGAAGTCATGTATGTCATCTCCAAGATTAGGGTATAAAAGACTGTGGCTTCCATCTTGGTGTTTCTATCTACATCATGTATGTCATCTCCAAGATTAGGGTATAAAAGACTGTGGCTTCCATCTTGGTGTTTCTTTCTATCTATCTATCTATCTATCTATCTATCTATCTATCTATCTACCTATCATCTATCTATCTAATCATCTATCTACCTACCTATGTATTTGATCACTTGGGGATTTGATCACATGGCCAGCTGCCATGACACGTATGGCTCTCTGGAGAGGACCATGTTGGCATAGAACTGCAGCCTTTGGCTGAGAAAAGGCAAGGAGCTGTGGCCCTCTGGTGACCACGGGAGTAAGCTTGGAAAGGATCCCCCAGCCCCAGTCCAGCCTTCAGATGACCATAGCCCCCGCCAACAGTTTGACCAAAACCTCATGAGAGGTCCAGAACCAGAACCACCCACATGAGCCACCCCAGGATTCCTGACTCTCAGAAGCTGTGGGAAACAATAATTGTTTGCTGTTTTAAGCTGCCGAATTTTGGCATTATTTGTGACACAGAAATAGCCAACTAATACACCCTTGCTATGTATGGGACAGAACTGAACAATGTAGAGGACTGTGACAACAGATCTTCTGGAGCTTCTGGAGCTTCTGGCTGAGCCCAGAGTTGCTGCAGGCCTGGCCAAGTTTCTTCAGAGACCCATAACTGCTTGATTAAGAATTGCCCCGTTTAACCTTCCACGTACATCTTCCCCTTGGCCTGCTTCACTGGGTTTCTGCATTTAGAAACTGCTTTTAATTGTATTTAAACAGAATCTCGTTCCAAGCCATCAAGCAACAAAAACAAAGGTGTTTGCTGTGGGAAGGGGGGATATAAAAGAGTTCTTTTCATTTACATGTCAGCCACGGAGAACAACATGAAAGCATTTTGCAAGCTTTCTTGAAATTGGACTTCTATTTTGACTTTTTTAAAGTGCAAATCAGCATCTAAGCCCAAACCTTGGGGTGGCAGGGAAATTTAATTAGAATGTGGAATGTTTTACATAAATTTGTTTCTTCCTGCTATGTTTTTTTTAAGGCTGACAGGATCACCCATCTGCTTAAAATATAATTGAGTGGGGAAGTGAGAAGGGAATAAAAAGACCTAGTCTGAAAACTTAATTCCAAACCAGAGGCCTGGGAGTAGCTGCTGACACTGACTTTGAACTGGGGATTCTTTGTAAACCAGAAATGACTCACGTATTAGTCAGAAGATTGTATCATCAGCTTCTAGCCTGTGACAGTCATGAGGGATAGTCACAAATATTCTGGGCTTCCTCTTTTTAGGCACACAGTAGGATTACAATTGTAATTCTCCCTTTCAAGTTATACAGGGCATGTGACTTGTTCTAGCCAATGAGATGTGGGCAGAGATGAGACGTGTCACTTTCAAGTGGAACTTTTAAGAACCAATGCCCCATTCCTTTCCCTCTGCTACAGAGATCATGAGAGCATCTGCTGAGATGGTACCATGGTTAGCCTGGCTCTCTGACTGCTGATGAGCAGAGCATCCCAGGCATCCCACACTGAACATACAGGAAGAACAATAAATACATTTTTGTTAAGCCACTGAGATTTGGGCATGGGAGGTAGTATATGTTACTCAGCATAATTCAGTTTACCTGGCTAATACACAGATTTAGATACTAAATCCATGACTTTTGTTCAATTTTTGTTTATTCAATGTACATTTATAAAGATGTGCATGAGAATAAAAATGAAGTGCTTGTTGCTGAAGGTTTTACAATATAGTGAAGGAGACAGATGTGCACAAACAATTGCAATTCAGAGTAATCTGAGCCTGGTGGAACTAGGAAGGTATTAGATAGAAAATGACATTTGAGCTGGGTATTGAAAAAGAAGAAGTTCAGATAAGCTGACAGACACAAAGGAGAGGGCATTCCTGGCTAAGAGAATGGCTTATTTAAGGGCATGGTGGGCAGTGCCACCTCCAGGAAACTGGCTGCAACACAGCAATGAGAAATCCCCTTTGTCATTCCCTACACCCTGCAACTGGGCCAAGAAAGTCCTCAATTGTGACAAAGTAGCCAGGAGTGAGGGGAAAAAGGCAGGCACTTGGCTGGTTGCATACCTTTTCAGGCTACCATCTGTTCTACAAATGTTTATTGAGCTTGTCCACCAAGCCTGGGACTATGCTGGCCCTGG
>NW_007727362.1:219339-220459 GCF_000696425.1 Galeopterus variegatus
TGACCCTGCCTCTCACCCTGCCTCTGTCTCTGCCCCTTGAATATTTGTCTTAAAATTCCTATCAAAATGATCAGTCAAATTGAACTCTCAATGAACTGATCATTCAGTGAATTGAATCTTGGCTAAATGATTTTCCGCAAATTGACCTATAACAGCCCTGCACCTGGTGCAAGCACAGGCTTCTGAACAGTGACCCCCTGCCCCAATCAGAGCTTGAGAGAATTTGCAAGAAAGGGGTCCACAGTCCTGATCTTCTGAGTGAGAAGGTCTCTGTGTCTGAATATGAGAGGTTTGTCATCATCCCCCAGGGGGGTGCAACATCCCTCCCCAGGATGGGGAGGAAGTTTTAGTGTTGAAAACTTGCCTGCTGTTTATTTACCTGAATTTGGGCACTTTCTATGACCTCGCTGGCAAGTCATTATGAAAGAGCAGGCTCTTGGCAGGTGTGTACGTTGTAAGTGACATGCTTTAAAAACACCTCGTGTAAATCAGATATTGCCATAAAATGGAAATTGCAGCTACAAATTGCATACTGATTATAGCAGTGCCTGAAATATGAGGCAATGTTGACACTCTGTAATANCCTCACCTTCCTTGGACTCTGGATGCTTTTATCATTATTGCACTAGCATGGAAATTTGTCTAAAAATCCTGGCAGCAAAACTACAAGAACAGTGGTGTTTGAGGGTGGGCTGAAAGGACTTCAGAGGCATGCAAGAGGATCAAGTTTCTCTAAAACCTGTGTCTGCTTGGCTCTGCTTCAAAGGCCACTAAATTCCTGCCAGAATTAAGGAGAAAGATTCTTCAAAATCCTTTTCACTCCAGGTATGCAAGATAAGAATTAGGTCCATCATGCACACCTGTCTTACTATTACTCTCTCTTCCTGGGGTTGAGCTGTCTCAAGGACGGTCTGCCTAGCTATGGAGGAATGGAGAAGGTGGACCTAAAATCTGCATCAACAGCACCAAAAGGTCAAAGTGTTTTAGACATCCAACTGGCTGAACTGACCCTGCAGAAATAGACCAATTTGCCAAAAATCAGTTAATCAAAAGCCAACTTCTAAAATAACCAATTTTCCAAAAGTCTAATAAACAGTAAGAAAAATTTAACAAATCAGTA
>NW_007727362.1:221805-223700 GCF_000696425.1 Galeopterus variegatus
GTAGAGATGAGAAGGCTAAGGCTTGTGAGGGGATGGCTCGACTTCTTTGGCTGAGTCTGTGAAGGCAGGAAGTCTACTTGAGTCTACTCCACAACAAGGTCCAGGGCTCTCTAGAAAGAGACAAAGCAAGAGACACATGGTCCCTGCCATGAAGAAGCTCGCATTTGGGTGCAGAGGAAATACCATACTTGGACATTGCCTCTGTGACGTCCTCATTGCGTGACTTTGGGCAAGTCATTCAATCTCACTGAGTTTCACTTTCTTAGTCTGCAAAATGAAGCTGATTTCAGCTACCTACCTCACAAGAGTATTGTGAAGAATTAAATGAGACAGTCTAGGTAAGATAAGTAAAGGAGGCATTTAACCCATCAAGAGCCATATTCATACTGGGTCCTCTCCATAAAAGGTCAACATCGCAGATAGTGAGTGCTGTCACAGTTCAGGGTCAACATGAAGTGGCAAAAGGACTCAGGAACTCTAGCCTTTTCTGGAGGTTGTCTATCCTCCAAATGTTGCCCTAGATGTGTCTCCTCAGAACCTGTGCAGATCTGCCCCTCCCAGGCACCTACAGTGACACTATCATACCGTTCCCCAATTTAGAGTGACTTCTGATTTCAAAGGATGTCTGATTCCAGAATTTGGGATTCTAAGGCCATTCAGTGGTCAATGCACACAACTCTGCCACAGCTAATTCCATCTCCCAGGACGTAAGCTGCCTGAGGGATAAGATGTTTTGGTCTTTTGTTCAACAAATATTTATGGAAAGCCTACTTTATGCCAGACAAAAACTAGACACTGCCAATTCTGTTATGCACAAGGAGCAAAACATGCAAACTCTTGCTTTAATGGTTTGAGACATGCAATTAAGAGGTAGAAAAGTAGGGAAAGTGGTGGTGGGAGGTGAGTAGAAAACAGCAAAATAATGTCACAGAATAACAGTTACTATGAAGGAAATGAATATAACAGGCTGATTTTCTGACTGGGGAAGTGGCGTGTGATCAGGGTAGCATTCAGCTGACATGCACATATGCTGTCCCCGCTGTGAATGGCTAGCATCTGTTTGGATTATCCAGTGATTGTGCCAGCTCTGTTATTAGAAATGTTTAATGCCACCCCTGGTGTGTCGTACATCATTAGTCAAAGAAGGCATCTTTAATAGCATAGTATTAAGCACGACCTGAATTAGGAGAAGTCAGTGGTGAGTAGCTCTAAGGCAAGAGTGGTCCCGGAGACAGGACCAACACGTGCAAAAGGCCTGTGGCAGGAACAAGTGTGAAGTAAGAGACAATGAGAAAGAGGGCCGGGTGACTGGAGCACAGGAATCGCCAAGGTCAGCAAGGTGGCAGGAGCCATCTACAGAACTTAGGAGTTCTTCTAAGTGTGATAAAGAGACACAGAAGATTTTTAAGCAGGGGATGGTATTTGGATTTTCATTTATAAAAGAGCACCCTGGCTGCTTTTGTACAGAGGCAAGAGTGTATCCTCAGTGCCTGGAATCATCTCTACCGCATAGCAGGTGTTGAACAATCTACTAGCAAATCAAAGAACAAACATGCCCAAACCTTCTCTGGTGCTGAATGAAGCCATTCCTGATGTGAGTTTAGTTTCTTTTAGATCTTTTCTCTATGGCCATTAATTAGCAAAAGTGAAATGTCTCACAGAATCTAGCTCCAGATGGTGCTTGAGCTGCTACAATGAGCCCCAGATTAGATGGTGGTCCCTGAGGTAGGCTCAGGGCCATACATGCCAGGGATCCTCATGGAGCATCTTGCTCTGCTTCCAGGCAGAAACAAACATCTCAGACCTTTCTCATTCGTAAACCTAAACATGTAGAAGCCCATGCTGAGGAGCTCCTGTGTTTAAGTGGGTGTCTCTGCTATAATGGGAAAATCAGA
>NW_007727362.1:224436-243060 GCF_000696425.1 Galeopterus variegatus
TTGCTTTTCAAAGGTGTTTTTCATTGCTTCTCTGAAGGAACTTTTCTTCTCTCCCTACTCCCCTTTCTCCATCCCTTCCCAACAGCCATGCATTCCAGAGGGAAGGTCTCTGCCATCCTGCTTCCTGAGGGGGAGATGGGACATGCACAGGAGTCCACACTGAGACCTTCAGAAAGGCCTATCTGTGGTGGACAATGCTTGTGGCCTAACCAACACCCTTCACCCTCTTTTTTTTCCTAAAAGAACCCAGATTTTGACCAGGTATGCATGCAGCCAAGTGCTTCATGGGAAACTAACCTCACTCCCATCTCCAGGGATCAGCTCTATTGTTTTGAAAGTAATTTCAAACCCCTTGCAAAGCTTGGCTCAGGAATGGTCATGTGGCCAAACTGAGCCAATGAAAGAAAAGGAGAAACTTGGAAGAGACCTTTGTTTGTTAATTCAGTATATATGTATTATGTACCTACTGTGTTCCAGGCACTGCTGTTAAGTTCTGACAATATAAAACTCATGAGAAAATTTTTAGAAAGGAAAAAAAAGAACTCATCACCCTTGTGAGGAGAGACAGATTATAAACAAAAGAAATCATAAAGTCTACTTGCACATAAGATTTGATGGTGATCAGTGAAACAAGGGGAAATAAAGCAGAAAAGGGGAGAAGGGAAGGCCAAAGGCTGCCTTTTTAAATAGGGTCACCAGGGGAGGCCCCTCGAGGGAGCTGAGGGATTCGTCGTATGAAGTCTGCAGGGAGCACACTCCAGGCAAAGCGTCCTGAAGGAGGATGGCTGAGCAGGTTTGAGGAGCAGTAAAGAGGCCAGCGTGGCTGGAGTAGAGCGTAGGAGGGGATGAAAGCAGGAGGGGAAGTCAAAGATGGAGCAGGTCCTGCTGGGCTTTGTAGGTCTGGTAATGACTCTGGCTTTTACACAGGAACCCCAGAGGGTTTTAAGCAGAACACTGTCATGATTTGACTTACATTTCAACAGGATCCCTTTGGTTGCTGTTTGGGGAACAGAGTGAAAGAAAACAAAGACAAGAGATAATACAGTCCTTCCCCCATCTTCTGAGAGAGCTTCACAAGCCCCCTGTTTTGTCCTTTTGTGTCATTGTGAGTAGATGTGAGATGTGAGGACAGCTGCAGCTTCTCCAAACACACCTAAATAAGAAGCTGCTCCCCAAAGCAGACAGAGCCAAGAGAAGCGCAGGAAATGCACACAGCACTACAGAATTTGGCCAACTGGTATTTGGGGGGGGGTTGTATTAAAACATAATTGAGGGGCCGGCCCGGTGGCGCACTGGATAGTGCACCGCTTGGGAAGCGCGGCGGTGCTCCCGNTGTCCTTTTGTGTCATTGTGAGTAGATGTGAGATGTGAGGACAGCTGCAGCTTCTCCAAACCCACCTAAATAAGAAGCTGCTCCCCAAAGCAGACAGAGCCAAGAGAAGCGCAGGAAATGCACACAGCACTACAGAATTTGGCCAACTGGTATTTGGTGGGGGGGTGTTGTATTAAAACATAATTGAGGGGCCGGCCCGGTGGCGCACTGGATAGTTCACCACTTGGGAAGCGCGGCGGCCCTCCCGCCTGAGGGTCCGGATCCCACATACAGACCGGTTCCCGCTCGCTGGCTGAGCGAGGCGCGGGAGCAACGCCAAAGGTTGCGATCCCTTTGCCGGTCCCCGGTCCGGTATGGGGGCAACACTGAGGGTTGTGATCCATTGCCAGACACGAAAAAAGACAAAAGACAAAAAAATAAAAAATAAAAAATAATTGATTATACATATTTGTTGGGTACAGAGTTGATTATCAATACCTGTGTAAAATATGTGATGATCAAATCAGGATAATTAGCATATTCATCATTATAAAATGTAATCATTCTTTGTGTCCATTAACCAATTTCTTGCTAGCCCCACCCCCTCCCCCTTTCCCACCTCTAGTAACCACAGTTCTGTTCTCTCCTTCTGAAAGTTCAGCTTATTATTGTGACCTTCCTTCCTTCCTTCCTTTCTTCCTTCCTTCCTTCCTTTTTTCCTTCGCTGCCATTTATGAGTGAGGACATGCAGTATTTCTCTTTCTGTGCCTAGCTTATTTCACTTAACATAATNAAGTTCAGCTTATTATTGTGACCTTCCTTCCTTCCTTCCTTTCTTCCTTCCTTCCTTCCTTCTTTCCTTCGCTGCCATTTATGAGTGAGGACATGCAGTATTTCTCTGTGCCTAGCTTATTTCACTTAACATAATTTTCTCCAAGCTCATCCGTGTTGCTGTGAATGGCAGAATTTTATTCTTTTTTATGGCTCAGTAGTATTCCATCATGAAGCCCACCCTGCACCTGAACTTCCAGTTCTGTGAATCAACAAACATCCTTGTTGTTTAAAGAGAGTTGGATTTTCTATTTCTTGCACCAAAACTCTTTCTAACTCATTCATCATCCAGCCTCACCATCTATCACCCACCCTTTGCTCCTACTGTGCATGTCATGGCTCCCCCAGATAAGCCTTACTTAATTGTGTGGAAGGTCTCAATTTGGGAAGTGGTGTCACTTTTTTCTCCAAGATGTCCTTCCATGGAATCCTGTGACTTTGGAATCCATGAGCCGTCAGACTCAACATTTCTTTCTCAGCATTTGTGTATTGATTCACCCAACATTTATTGAGTCCTGCACTGGGCCTTGCACTGTCCTGCATGAGCAAGATCGATCCCAGTTCTCAATGAGTCAAGAGTATGTGCAAGAAAGAAAGATCTTCTGTTTACGTGACATTGGATCAAGTGTTAAAAATGGCTTTTCTTTAGTGCAGCCCATGTAGTAGCAAATGCCTGAGCCTCTCTGGACCTCAGTTTGACCTTCTATAAAATGGCCCTTTCCAACTCTGAGAGTCCATGGGTGTATGATTTATGGTAGCTTTCCTTTGGTGTTGCNCCAAGATGTCCTTCCATGGAATCCTGTGACTTTGGAATCCATGAGCCGTCAGACTCAACATCTCTTTCTCAGCATTTGTGTATTGATTCACCCAACATTTATTGAGCCCTGCACTGGGCCTTGCACTGTCCTGCATGAGCAAGACCAATCCCAGTTCTCAATGAGTCAAGAGTATGTGCAAGAGAGAAAGATCTTTTGTCTACATGACATTGGATCAAGTGTTAAAAATGGCTTTTCTTTAGTGCAGCCCATGTAGTAGCAAATTCCTGAGCCTCTCTGGACCTCAGTTTGACCTTCTATAAAATGACCCTTTCCAACTCTGAGAGTCCATGGGTGTATGATTTATGGTAGCTTTCCTTTGGTGTTGCTATGATTTGAATGTTTGTGTCCCTCCACAATTCATGTTGAAAATTAATCCCTAATGCAATAGTATTAAGAGGTGGAGCCTTTAGGAGATGATTAAGTCATGAAGGCTCCACCCTCATGGATGGGATTAGTGCCTTTATGAAATGACTTGAGGGAGGGAGTTTGCCCTTTTTGCCCATCCACCACATGAGAACACAGCATTCATCCCTTCTGCCATGTGAGGATGCAGCAAGAAGGTGCCATCTTGGAAGCAGAGAGCAATTTTTCACCAGACACCAAATCTACCCATGTCTTGATCTTGGACTTCCCAGCCTCCAGAACGATGAGAAATAAATTTGAATTCTTTATAAATTATCCAGTGCAAGATACTTTGTTATAGCAGCCCAAACAAAGACAGGTGTCAATCTCTAAAATTAGGTTTCTATAACAGACAATGAACCAGAAGTCATAAAGACCTCTCTATATTTTTTGGATCCAAGGTCATAGCTCATGGTTAAGTAAATCTGGCAACACCTTGATTGAAGTCACATTCTTCCAAATAGGTATAGTAAAAACTTTTTATAATGTAGGTATTCCATAATAAAGATATTAGTCCTTTCCCCAGTATCAACCTCCCAATTCCAATTTCTCTACATTTCTCCCTTTTTAACTTTCTTTTTTGTTTGCTTGTTTTGTTTCATTTTGGTGGCCGGCTGGTGCAGGAATTGAACCCTGGACTTTGGTGTTATCAGTACCACACTCTAACCAACTGAGCTAACTAGCCAGTCCTCTCCCTTCTTAACTTCTTGCTTTAAGTGGTATAGCCCTATGGTTAAGTCACTGAGTCTGGAATCAGACTGTCTGTTTAATGTTCTCATTCTTTTTGACCCCCATGTATCAGTCAATTGATCCTTCTGACCCCCCTCCTCCCATCTTCCTTAAAGTTCTTTACTGGTTCCAGCAACACTACATTTGGGTGGTTCTTCTACATCTCTGGAAGCTGTCACTTCTAAGCCACCCTGATGCCTCTTTACACATCATTAATTATCTAGGAATGTCCACAGGTCCTGTCCTTGTCCTCTTCTCCCTCTAACCTCATTCTGCTTGAGTAACTACTGTTTTATGACTACATTCTAGACCTGTGTTTTTATGCCTGCCCCTTTTATCTGAACACCAACCCATGTTTCACCTAACTCTTCTCCCTTCTTCCTCTTCTCCACTCTATCAATAAGAATTCATCCAGCAAAAGAGAAGCCATTCTAGTAGTTCAAACAGAGAGAACTTAATATGAACAATTGGTTACTCAGGTGATGGAAGATCTAAGAAATCAAACAGGGGAAACTGAGGCAACTGAAAGTAACCACAACAAGAAGATGTTACCAACTCTAGGGCTAGAGAGACAGCAGGAGGAGGTGGTGTTATCAGAGCCTGGACGTGGCAGAAGTGCTACAGTAGTGGCAGAAGCTGCCTGTTAGACCTAAGTCCATGTGAAGACAGGCTGTCTAACTGCAGTTGGAATCAAGGATGAGATGTAAGCACTGCCAGACATGCTACTAGAAACAAAAAGCGGGGAGTAGAACGTTCTGACTTCCCCCCACTCTCCAATCTTCCAACTATGCCTCCCTGAGCTAGAGGTCAAAGGAGACTGGCAGAGGTAGCTCCCTCTGACACAGAGCAGAACAGGAAAAGGACAGGCAAATAGCCAGTACACCCACCCAGCAAGTTTCGCCTCTCAATATTCAGTTCATTCAGGTCGCCTCATTGTTCACTTCTCCAAACTAGGACCCTCACAGTCAAGCCCAGCCCCTTCCTCACACTTCTTTTCACCTTCTCTGCAGAATGTTGCCAAGTCCTCTTATTTCTTCTCTGAAGAAATGTTGTTGACTTTTCCTTCACCGTTCTGCAGCCACCACTGCAGAATGGTTCATCTTTCTCTCAGGCCTGGTCTTCCTGTTTTCAATGCTTCTTCCCTTCTAGCCCAGTCACTGGCTCTACCTCGTCAGTGGGAAGGGAGCCTCTGTGCCAGAAGTTCCAGCAGAAGTTTCAGGTCAGACTCTCTTGGCCTGAACTTGGTCACACAGTCCTCTCTGAACAAACTACTGTGGCCAGGAGATTCAGTGCTTCTGATTGGCTGGGCTTCTGTTACGTCCCATCCTTGAAACCAGGGATACAGTCAGCCCCAACCAAACCTCATGGCCTGAAAGTGGCTGAGGGGTAGTTCCCCAAAGGAAAAACAGCATTCTTTTATAAAAAGTGTAGGAAATGAATGCTGGAGAGAGAGAGAGAAAAGTAGGAGTCAGCTACATACTCCTTTCATTATGTTTCTCCTGTTTAAAAAAAAAAAAGAAAAAAGAACCTCTATTCCTTAGCCTATTTCAAGACTGTGTTATGATGGGAAAAGACTAGAAACAACTAAATGTCCATCAATGGGGAAATGTTTGGAACTAAATGTAGTGACGTGGAATGTTCTCATGCTTTATTGTTCAGTGCAAAGAGCAAAATAAAGAACATGCCACCATTTAAAAAAAAAAAAAAAGAATATGGTCCTTGTGTTTGGTATCTGTATCTAATACTCTGAAAGGATACACAAGAGCCAGATAATAGGAACCATCTCCAGGAGCAAACAAGGAGACTGGAAGATCAAAATGGGAAAGAAACTGACTTTTCACTATATCCCCTTTTGTACCATTTAAACGTTATGCACTGTGACTATTACTTTTCCAAATCAATAAACGAAATATTTAAAAATATAAAACTAACAGGGGCACAAAGAGAAAGTTGTTGGTGACCCTAGAGGTCCTGAGTGCTATTCCTCACTGTGACCTTCCCCTATTATTCCAGACCCTTGTGCAGAGGCCCAGGTCCAAAGAGTCAATCTGCTCTGACCTGAAATATTTAAAAATATAAAACTAACAGGGGCACAAAGAGAAAGTTGTTGGTGACCCTAGAGGTCCTGAGTGCTATTCCTCACTGTGACCCTCCCCTATTATTCCAGACCCTTGTGCAGAGGCCCAGGTCCAAAGAGTCAATCTGCTCTGACCCAGGGTGCACTGACTGAGCAGAGCTAGGTCCTCACTTAGAATCAGGTCCTTTGTTCTTATTGTCCCCTCTCAGAGCACATCCCCAGACTATTTCGCTTGCATCTAATTCCATAAAACACCTGTGTTAAGAAAATGGTGCTATGTCAGGAAAGTCTATCAACTCCTCAAAAGTGAGGTGGTCTCTGAGAAACAGTGTTAGTGGAGGGATTAACTTCAGTGTTCCAAACATCAGAGTTTATCTGGATTTTACAGTCAACAGAGTAACCATCTTCTTCTCCTGCACAGGGCATAAAGGTTGAATAAAAGAAATTCATGCTATTCAGTCACCATCACCATCATCATCATCATTGATATATCATCATCATCCCTCACTTTTCTGAGCACTTTTTATGTGCCAGATACAGTGCCAAGCATTTTATGAGTATTATCTCTTTTAATCCTCATAAAAACTCTATGATGTAGTTACTACTATTATAAGTATCTTACCTAGAGTCACACACTTTGTGGGAAAGTGATGAAGCTTGGATTAGGACCCAGTCAATCCAATGATAGAACCAACATTCTTAACCACGGCATTCAACTGCCTTTAATGTAAGAGATGTCTTATGGCTTATGAGCCTCAGCCAGGCTGGGAGGCACAATGTCTGCCTTCCCAGAACCTGGGAAGGTCCTGCTGGAAACTCACCTAGGGCCCCTCAGTCTGAGAACCCCCTTACATTTCAACCAAAGTTTCAAAATATTTGGGAACACACAGGTTGAATCACTGCACGTGACCTTGAGCTTATTAATGCCCGTTGGAAGTGAGAGACCTGCCCGTGTCAGCGAAACAGAAAGAAGATGGAAGACTTATCTGTTTATTTTGATAAATGTAAATGAATTCTATTACTTGTCAAAATGTTATCAAGACCCCAGTGAAATGAGTGGCCTTTTTTTCTTTCCTTTTCAGGGTGAAGGGAGTGAGGGGGGAGAGAAATGAATGCTTAAGACAGATTGCTTTGATTTGAAATAAAAACAAACAACTTTAGGGGGAAAAAAAGGCTTTCATTATTTTGGAGACCTTGGCATTCTTTCAGATACATTCATGAATTAATCATTAAAATCCTGAAATGTGGAATAAATCATGTGGTTTTCAATGCCAGCCCACAATAAAGGGGGCCTCAAACAATTATTAAGACGCAGTGCTTTAAGCTGCTACTACCTAGGATGACTTTTCTCTAGGAATAAAGTAAATGAGATGAGAGAGAGTGTATATGTGTGCATGTGTGCGTGCATGAATATGTGTGCTTCTAAGACAGCCCAGAGTCCTAGGCTGGAACTGTTTGCAAGCCAGCTCCAACCATGTGTCACCACATATTAGCACTATTTAATATCTGCTAATGGAATGGCTCTGTCTGCCATCAACAGCAGGATCAAAAGAGGACTATGCAGCTTTTAAATTATTAGCACTAATTAGGCAAATCAAAGAGGAGGAGGGCAGAAAGTCCAGAGAATGCATTAGAAAGAAAGCAAGGGGATCACTACCTACTTGATACTGTCAAGATCAAGCTACCAAATAGCCAATTAGTGCCAAAGACCCTTCCAGAAGGGTCGAAAGAATGAGCTGGCCTGCCGCGAGTAGAATCAGGATGGCTTTATTACAGTGACTCGCTAATTAAAACATAAAGGTTGCTGATCATTGCATAATTAAATAAGGTGGCAGGTGGTAGACACCGGCTATCCAGGAGTTTCTAGGCTTCGTTTATTAAAGCCACCTTCATGGCCTCTATGGCCGTCCCACAGGCAGTCCTGGAGCTGTCCATAGTTCTGAAAAGCATACTGACTACTGAAAGACCTGTTGAGCAAATGTGGTTCAAGGGGGCTTTTCTCCTAACTACCCCCATTATCATCACCCCATTCCCATCCTGAGGATCATTCTGATTTTATTTAGGACCCATTTTCAAACTAATTAGTCAAGAAAAAGAAAATGCGGAGTGGAGAGTGAAAAAAACTACCAGGCCTAATTAGCTCCCAGCCACTGCAATCTAAATATAAAGTTGCTGAAACTGAGGTTGTCCCCTGTTGATGTAACCTTTATTCCTCTTCTTTTTTACCTGCCAGGAGGAAACTCTATTTGCTTAAGAGTTAGATTGGGAACTAATCTCAGCTTTGACACAGAAACTAAGACTGCTGGGCACAATGCCATATCCAGAGTATTTGTCATATAGTCTAGGTATGTGATAAGACATACCATCTAGGTCTGTGTAAGTACACTTGTATTAGTTTTCTGTTGCTTATATCAGAATATATAAAGAAATTTATATATATAAAGTAATTTTTATATAATGTATAAATATATATAAATAAATAAAGTAATTTATAAAGAAATAAAATGCATTTCTTACAGTTTTGGAGGCTGGGAAGTTCAAGGTTGCAGCGTGCATCTGGTGAGGTTCTTCTTCTTGGTGGGAACTCTCTACAGAGTCACGTGACAACACAGGTCTCACATGGCAAGAAGCTGAACAAGAACATTTCCACATGCTTTCTTTTTCTTCTTATAACTCACCCAGTCTACTCCCTGTGAACCCATTAAATTATGAACCCATTACTCCACGGATAGATGAATCCATTCATGAGGGCGTAGTTCTCACTACCCAATCACCTCTTAAAGGACCCATCTTTGAAATACCATATTGGGGATTAAGTTCCAACATAAGCTTTGGAGGGGACAAACATTCAAGCCATAGCAGCACTCTATGATGTTCGCACAATGACACCCTATGATGTTCACATAATCAACACATTTCTCAGGACGTATCTCCATTGTTAAGCCAGGCGTGAATGTATACCAATCCCAGACCAGAAAAGAAGCGTCTTTCAATATCAGAGGTTGAGTGGTGATGAGTCATGCTAGGAGAACCTTATCTTCTCAGAACTGTAGGTGTGACTCAATTTTATTTTTGCCTCTCCAGGCTCTTTTTCTTCTCTGTATCTTCTCTCTTCTGTTTCCTCTATGTTCTTCCTTCTCTCTTCTTTTCTTCCCTGTCTTCTCTCTTATACTTCTAGTTCCTCTTCTCTTTCTTTCTCTCACCTCTTTTCTTTCTCTCTCTCTATTTTTTGCTTTTTTAATGCCTCTGTCACCAGCTACCAAATTACCACTGTCTAGAACATACATGAACTTTTTATTCACTCACTATTTGATTTTTATCTATAGGTTCCTTGGCTTACCTAATTTTTACTGGAATGGTCCAAATTACCACTTGCTGTGCCAGCAATCTTAAACAAAGGCTGGGAAGATATTTTAAAGGAGATTTAGATCCTCAGGAGCCATGATGAGAAGTAGGTGTATGAGTTGGTGTAGGCTAGACTGCAGTAACAAATAGACCCAATCATGTGATGGTTCAACACAATAGATTTTATTTCTTGCTCACATAATAGCCCAAGGTAAGTCCAGGTTGGGGAGCAGTCTCTTCCAATCTGTTATTCAAAGATACAGATTAAAAGTGGCTCTGACACCTTCAATGGGTGGCTTCCAAGACAGTCAGAAAGGGAAACAAGTCTAAGTAGGAGATTTCTAAGGGCCAGACCTGGAAGTGCCATACACCACCTCCACTCATGCTTGGTTGGCTAGAATTCAATCATATACCACATAACTGTAAAGGATGTTAGGAAATATATTAAACCATGTGTCTAAAAATGAGAAAAATGGTATTGGTGGCCATTTAGCAGTCCCTGCCAGATGAGAGACAGGAGAGATGGTGAAGAGTTATAGCCGGAGAAGTAAAGACTGAACCAACATCTATGTCCCCACAACAGCAGGTGTGCAAGTCTTGCAATAGAACTCATCTTGGGAAGGAGCAGGAAGCCAAGTTAGATAGCCAAGGGCCACTTCTGCTCAATTGGGACACTCTCCTTGGTGCACCTTATTGGAAAGCACTGCAGTGCAGAGGTAAAGGGCACAGGATTCAGTTTCTGAGTCAGACATGGGCTGAAATCCAGATCCACCTTTTCTAAATATGTGATCTTGAAGAGGTATTCCTGAGAGCCTCAGTTTCATCACCTGGAAAATGGGAGAAAAACAATGCTTCCTTTTTTTTTTTTTTTTGAAGATGACTGGTAAGAGGATCTTAACCCTTGACTTGGTGTTGTCAGCACTACGCTCTCCCAAGTGAGCTAACCAACCATCCCTATATAGGGATCCAAACCCTTGGCCTTGGTGTTATCAGCACCACACTCCCAAGTGAGCCACAGGCTGGCCCTAGCAATGCTTGCTTTATATGGTGTCTCTGGAGATTACACAATATAAAAGGTGCAAAATTCTTAATGGTCAGAAAAGAGATCAAATATTCTCATCACAAAGAAATGATTAAGTTTTGTAATTATGAATATGATAATTATCCTGATTTGATTATCACACATTGTATATATGTATTGATATTCAACTCTGTACCCCACAAATATGTATCACCAATATGTTTCAATAAAAAAAAATCTTAGCATAATGCCTGGCACATAGTACATACTCAGTAGATGGTAATTACTGACGCTGTGACCATGCTTACCACCATTACTATGTTTTTGTTCTACAGATAGTTTCTTCTACCTGTAACAGATATTCTCTGCCCGTTTCCCCACCTAATCTGAGTCATATCTTCTCCAGGAAGACTTCCCCTTCTATGTAGTTCCCAATGACCCTCTTAAAATCTATACGCCCAATTGAGCACTTTATTACAGTTTTCCCACTATGAATGTAAGCTCCACAAGGGTCAAGATATTATATATCTTGCTGGTTTGCTGTATTCCAGAGCTCTGTACAGTGTCTGGAATATAATAGGTGCTCAACTAGTAGATGTGCCAAATGAATATTCAATGAATTTGAGATACACCCATGTCAACAAGCCTGATGCAGTGCCCTTTATAGATACAGAATCGTATAGCTTTGAGGTTATTCTCTAATTTTCCGTGTCAGCTAATCTTGTCTTCCTGATGAAATTGAATTCACAGTAGCCAGAGAGATCTTTTTAAAATGTAAATTGGATCCTTTTGTTCCTGTACTTGACCCCCTCCAATGACTTCTCAAAATCCTTAGAGTGAAATCCAGACTCCTCACTGCAGTCTGTAAGCCATGCCAGGCCTGGCTCCATTTTCTCTGCCATTGTATTCCACATTCCTACAGCTCCCTGGCCCTCAAGCCCCACAGGCCTTCTTTCTACTCCTTGAATACACCAAGCTTGCGCCCATCTCACAGACTTTGTACTAATCATCCCCTATTCCTGAGGCACTTTCTTTAAGGACATTTGCAAAGTTGGGTTCTTCCCAACATTCAGGACTCAGCTCAAACATGATCTTTTCAGAGAGTCCTTCTCTGGACACACTATATAAAGCAGCAATCCTTCTGTCAGACCTTCTGGAGAACCCAGACTCTAAAAGGGACACCTGTCTGCAGGAAGTTTATAGGGACTGCCCTTGGGAGTAGCATCTGTGTGGGGGTGGACTCCCAACCAAGGCCTCCACAGATCGCACTGGGAACTTGGGAGCTGTGATGGCCCTGCGGAGTTGGCCCACCCTGAGGCAGTGGGGGCTGGGCCTTTTATCCCTGCATGAGCCAGTCATTGGATGCAGGCTGCCCATGTCGAGGGGACAAGACCTTGGGTGAGGCAACCCTCTTTCACCGAGGGCAGTTTCCAGAGAGTGATTAAGCTGAGAGCCAACAGCCACCAACACTATCAGCAACTGGGAAAATGCATGCCTGTGTCCCAAAGAGGGATATTCTGGTGGCGATCCTAGAAACTGCTACACCCTCCCTTTGTACTACTCAGACCTACCTTCTCCATCCGATCAGTCCTGTGAACAGCTCCTCTGGGGTGCTGGCTGGGCTCTTTTTCTTGGGCAAACTTACAAGAGGAAGATGAGCGGGAAGACCCCAGTCCCCACCACCCCAGCTGCCCTCAAGGCTGTGGCTGACACTCATAGTCACCCTCCTCTACTACCCATTCTAGATTCCCCTCACTTTTTAACAAGGGCTGGTCTTTATGGCTTACCTGGTGAAGTATCCGGCTTACCCAAGGCGTCTGTTTTGTTTGTTTGCTTTTTGGCAGCTGACCAGTATGGGGATCTAAACCCTTGACCTTGGTGTTACAAGGTGGTGCTCTAACCAACTGAGCTAACCAGCCATCCCACACCTGAGGGATCTAAGCTACAGTCACCATGCTCTTCTCAGGCCATGGCTGCTGAATTTACCCATTTATTGACAAAATTGGGCCAGAAATGCCCCCACTGGATCACCTGGTTGGCAAATATGAGTATATTCCCCCTGCTCCCATTGTTCAATAGCAGCCCTACCTCCTAGTGAGGATCAGAGTTAAATGCCAGGAGCCTGAAGTGACCAGTTGGCATCCATACTTGAAATTTAATGTGACTCTTGCTGTGTCCCCCCGAGGCAGCACCCCGCTTTGGGAACTAAGGCCTCTAACCCACAGAGCCCAGAGTTGCTGAATGAGTGCCTCAGCCCTGAAGGGAGAGACCTGGATAGCACACCACAAACTCTGTTACACAAAACCCTCCTTTATTTTCCTATATGACCCGCTTCTCACTTTCTAGCATTATCTTGTTAATGTTTCTTGTGTGCTGTTCATCTCTGTCTCCAGAATAAAAGCTCCATGGGTGCAGAGACGCATTTTACATGTCCACTTCCATATCCCAGTGCTGAATACAATGCCTGCCTCATGGTGGATGCTCCATCAATGTTTGTCGAATGAATGAATGAGCATTGAACGTGAATGAATGACTGTAGTTGCAAAGTACTCAAAGGCAGGATCTGTTCCCTGCTGTTCTTACAGCACAGAGCAGTGACTCAGTGAATACTTGAATGACCTCCTCACCCCCGTCCCCTATAACCAGTGGCTCCCCAGATGTGAGAGGCCTCCCTGATACAATCACAGGCTATTTTTAGTCTGTTTTTTCCTCTCCAGTTTATTGTAGTGATGAGAAGCATCTGGCTACCTGGTAGCTCTAAAGAAAACCAATCTTCTTCTCTCTGGAAAACCCTAGGAGGTGTCCTCTACACCAGGCTACAGGGTGATAACCGCCTAGGCTGCATTTGCTGAGAGCTGTGTAGATTACATTTTTGAGCTTTCTGGCTGGAGGTATCCGTGGAAATGATTATTGGGCTATATACAGGAGCTGGAGTCTCTCTTCTCTCCCACGGACACACAAACATGGGCTTCTCCCTCTCCTTTGATAGCCTGTCTTCTCTCATTGGACAACTTTCCACAGCCTTAGAAGATGTCTCTGGTGCAGACTCGAAGGGGCCTCTCTTTACTAATTAGATGCTGAGCTGGAAGGATGACTGTGGACTGCTTTAATAATCTATCCAGGGCTTAACATGCTCATCTAGCTTGAATATTGGGGAGGAAATTATTTTCTTCTTAAAGAGAGAGAGACAGAAAGAGAGAGAAAGAGTGTGTGAGGAAACAGGTTTTCTCCTTGAGACTACCAGCACGAAGGACAGATGTAACGATGCTCTTCCACGGAGGTTTTAAAGGGGTCTGCGTGTGACTTGGAAAGGCAGTTCTGAGTCACCAGTAATAACCTTTCTCAATTATGAGGTGCTCTCATGATTCCCTTGAGAGGGAAGGATAGAGGGAAGCCTCACCTCTGTTATAGGTGAGGAGAAGCCTCAGAGAAACAGACTAGCGTGGCTCTGAAACCAAAGTGGCCACACTCCTTACAAGCTGTGTGACCCATCTTGCCAAAACGTAGGGCAGGGACTTACCACCCTTGCTAGCTCTACCACAGAGCTGTGGCTCTGAAACCAAAGTGGCCACACTCCTTACAAGCTGTTGACCCATCTTGCCAAAACGTAGGGCAGGGACTTACCACCCTTGCTAGCTCTACCACAGAGCCCTGTGGTCTTGAACGAGTTCCGAGATTCTATAAACCTCAGTGCCCTCTTCTTCTAGGTGTGTTTAGAGCATTCAATTAGAAAATAAATGTAAAGTGCTAAGCATAGTGCCAGGCACATAACAAGTGTTCAAGAAACAGTAGCTACTATAATTATATTTCTAATCTGTAAAAATGGGGATATTAATAGAATCTGCCTCCTGGGGTTTACTGTAAGGTTTAAATGAGATGATGGATGTAGTGATCTGAACAGTGCTTGGCACAGAATATGTTTCTTAGTCAGCTCAGGATGCCAAAACAAAATACCATAGATTGGGTGGCTTCAACAACAGAAATTTATTTTCTCACAGTTCTGGAGGCTGGAAATTCCAAGATTAAGGCTCTGGCAGGGTTTGGTTTCTGGCTTGCAGACAGCGCCTTCCTGCTGTGTCCTCACATGATACAAAGAGAGAGTGAGCTCTCTGGTTTCTCTTATCATAAGAACACTAATTCTATCAGATCAAGGCCTCACTCTTATAAATTCATTTAGCCTTAATTACCTCCTAAAGACCCCATACCCAGATACAGTCACATTGGAGGTTAGAACTTCAATATATGAATTTGGGGAGGAGATGCAATTCAGTCTATGGTAGTATATTCTTAATAAACTTTAGCTGCTATCGTTGTTATCATTATTATTGCTCAACGAGATGCATGGCAGTGCTGGAATCAAACTGATATCTTAAATCTGACATTTTAGTGGTCTTTCCACATCTTCTGAATCACTGCACCGACTTCCAGTAAATACCCTTTACTGTTCACATCCACGCTTGCTGCTTTTCAGCTGAGGCTGACACTGTTGGAGCTCCATCCAAATCCCCCCTTGGTTACATTTTGCTATTTCTGTGCTCCTTGCCCCTCTCCCACCTCCACCTTGGGTGTGTTTCTGCCTTCAATGGCCCATACCTGTACCTCCTCTTTGGAGAACTGCCCTTGGGCTACAGGGGCTGTTTTCTCTCGAGCAGAGAGCTATGAGTTTCTGGGAGCTACTTCTCCTTGTAGTCAAGACAACCTTGAGGTGTAACTTACACAAAGTCCCTCCATGGGACTTTGTCTAAAATTGCACTCTGGCTTGGCTCCTTCTCATTCCTGGATCTCCCTCCCTCTTTTCTCACCAGTTCTTCCTGGGAGCACTTCCTCGATATATCACTTGCACTCAAGACTCATCTCAGACTCTGCTTCTGGGGAACATGGCCAAGCCATCGGCTCAACCCTCAGGCCCTGTATGACCCTGTCCTTGGCCCTCTAAGCACTTTCATTTGTATTAAACTAGTAATTCCTCATAACAACCTCATGAGGTGGGTGCTTCAATGATCCCCATTCTGCAACATAGGAGACATGGTATAGAGAAAGGTCAAGTAACTCACCCAACATCACACAGCTAGTGAGTGACACAGACAAATATTGGTGTAATCTGCTTTCTTTCCATTCTCTTGTCCTGTTCCTTTGTGTAGGTGTGAGCTCTTTAGGGAAGAAACTGTTCTTTACGCCTGTTGGCACCCTAGCACTTTTCTTAAAAGATAGCACCCATCAGGGGCTCTGGAAATAAANCCTGTTGGCACCCTAGCACTTTTCTTAAAAGATAGCACCCATCAGGGGCTCTGGAAATAAATGAAGGAAGGAAGGATCTAAATACTTGTTCAGAAGCTGCCTGGATCTTCCAGATAAGGCAGGTAATTTATTGACCTGTCCTGGGATCCCTTCTAAGGTGTTCTCCCTTGACTCCAAAGATGTCCATCCATTACAGATGATATTCATTCTCAGCATGAAACCCTTCAGAGGATTTTAAACTAACTTAATTGCAACCACTAACTGTTCTTCCCCAGCTCCACATGGTAGTTCCTACTCACAAACCCATGCTCCAAGCTGCCTGGTAGGAAGCAACAATGATAATGATATCTATGGCTTACTGAGTGCTTGCTATGTATCAGGCCCAGTACTAAATACATTGTTCTGCAACTCTATGCAGTATGTTCTATTATCTCCATCATGTAAAACAGGAAACAGGATCAGAGAGCTCAGATTATCTTCCTGATGTAATAAAGAAGGTAAGAAAAAGAGCTGGGATTTGGAACTAGTTTTGTCTGGCTCCAGGGCACATTTTGTTAGTCCAAAGGTCAAAAACTCAAGGCCACAGGTCTAAAAGACCATCTGCTATGTTTTGTTTGACCTATACAGTGTTTTGGTTTTTAAAAAAATTTTTTGAATTAAATTGCCTATCTCACCAAATAAAATCTGGATTTTTAGCTTCTCTTAAAAATAACCAGAAGAACTGGTAACTTAGAGCAGGCATTTCTGCATAGACATAATTGCTGGAGCTCAATAGAGGCTGCTCCCCAGTAATGAGGCATTCTCTCTACAGATTGTCCCAGTCCCCACCACTCCCTGTTGTTTCACACCAGCTCGGCTTAACTCATTTGTTTTACCTTCCTGGACTCTGAAAGGGTTTGAGTTTGCTAACCCTGTGTCACCTCTATGCCAGAGTCCCATCTCATAACTGAGATGGCTCCTCTGATCAGGGAAGAAAACAATGGCAGCATTTGATGATGTGGATGGTAATGATGTGGGGATGTTCCACATTTTACAAAGTACTCCTGCATCCACAATCTTATTTAATCTTCACAACAATAAACATTTCCTGGGCAACTGATTGGGGCCAAGGTCTGTTGCCAAGCACAAGAGGCTTAGAGAAGAACAGAGAATAGTCTTAGCCTTCCAAAACTTCACAGCCCTGCAGTGGAGACAAACCGCAGAAATCACAGCTCCACGTGGTCATAGAAGACATTTATACCCAGCACAGGGAGGGCCAGAGAGACAGCAGCTAGCTGCCCAGGTATCTTAGTCAGTTTGGACTATAGCAAGGTGCCAGAGACTAGATGGATTACAAACAACATAAATTTATTTCTCATAATTCTGGAGGCTGGAATCCAAGACCAAGGTTCCAGCAATCGTTGGGTACTGGTGAGGGCTCTTTTTGGGCTATAGACTGATGACTTCTCATTGTGTCTTCACATGGCAGAAAGAGAGCAAGTGAGTTCTCTGGGTTCCCTTTTATAAGGGCATTAATCCCACTTGTGAGGACTCCACCCTCAAGACTTAATTGCCTCCCAAAAGCCCCACCTCCTAATACCATCACATCAAGGGTTAGGATTTCAACATATGAATTTGGGAGGACACAAATATTCAGTCCATAACACCAGCGGGGCTGAAGTGCTTCACGGAGGTGAAATTCCTGATGCATCCTGAGGGATGAACAGGGCCGTGCAAGGAGAAGGGGTGATATATTCCCGGCAAAGGGGGGCAGTCATGACCAGAAGTCAACGCTCTTCATTTTCAAGACGTGAGCATCTCTTAGGACTAAGATCAAAATCCTTGGCAGAGCCTTCAGGTACCTACATGTTAGGGCCCCTTCCCACTTCTCCTGCTTCCTCTCATACACTCTCCCTCGCCCAGTACCCTCCGGCCACACTTGCTTCCACCTGAACTAGGAACTTTGTGTGCGATGCTTCCTCTTGCTGGTGTCTTTCCCCACCCTGTCATCCTTCAGATCTCATCCTAAACATCACTTCCCAGGAACTTTTCCCCAGTGCCTCTGACAAGGTCAGGACTCTCTATCACACTTAGGAATTTCCCTTCATAGCATGAGTCATAGTTTATAATTAAATATTTGTGGGACTATTGGATGAATGTCCGTCCCCCTCTGTGGCGGACTGAAGTAGTGACCCAATTCTTTATCCTTCCCTGTGTCTGCACCCTTTGCCATGTTGTTTTTCAGTCTCCATGTGCTGACTTTGAGCTCAGCCAGATGACTTGCTTTGGCTGATGGAATGTGGTGGAGGGGATGGTGTGCCAGTCCTGAATCCAGAGCTTAAGAATCATTTTGTGCTTTTGCCATCACCATGAGAAGAACATACCCAGCCAGTCCACTGGCACAAGGAGGATGAGAGTCATGTGGTTCAGACCCAGAATAAACCTGCAACTTAGAACTGAGCCCAACTAGACCAGCCAACCCCTACCCAACCCACCAACCCATAGATACACCACACTATATGCGAAGCTTCATTTAAGCAAGAATCAAATGTTTGTTCAACATTGAATCTTTACTACCTAACACATAAGACAATTAATAAACATTTGCTGAATGAATGAGTGGTTAATGGACAAAGTTGCACCCGAAGTGAGAGAGCCCTGCACTACAAGAGGACCACTGGGGTTTCACAAAGTGCAGTATACCTCCAATCAGTCAGAGTGGTTCAAGTTTCTAGGAGATAAGCAAAAAAGAAATTGGTAGTAGGAGACTCTTTCTGTGCCTGCCTTTCTCTGAGCTCTCTGTCTCCAGAGCTTCAAGGCTCGGAGAAGAGGCCTATGTCAGAATGAGCGCTTGGACTCCTGGAAATATTAG
>NW_007727362.1:244166-245282 GCF_000696425.1 Galeopterus variegatus
CACTGGCAATTGGCACAGCTTTTCTTGGAGCCAGGTGTACAGTGTATATCAAAAGTCTTAAAAATGCTCGTAACATTTCCCTGAAGGAAGGATCAAAAGTGAGCATAAGGGTTTATGGGCAAGAATGTTCACAGCAGCATTATTTATTATAAGGGAATCCCAGAAACAACCTAAATATCTATCCATAGTGGATTGGTTAAATAAACTCCTGTTGAGTGCCACTCAGCCTTTAAAAAGTGCAAAATGGCTCATTTGCAATGTCATTCATCACAGCATTATTCAAAAGAGCAAAATATTCAAATGTTCACCCACAGTGAACTGATTAAATAAATTCCAGCATATTCTTATAACAGATTACTGTAGAGTGGTAAAAAAAGAAATTAGGAAGTATTCTACAGACTTGATATAGAAAATTCTCCCAGATACATTGTTCAGTGAAAAAAATAAAGTAAAAAACAATGTTTATAGCATGTAATCTTTTGACAAAAAGTAAAAACATATATGTATATTTCCTACATAATCATAAGGGGACTCTGGAAGGAGACCCAAGAAATGAACAGTGGTTATTGGTAGGAGAGCGGGTCTGATGGTGGATGGAGGTGAAAGAAAAACTCTTCACTATAAACCTTTTTATATATTTTTAACCATGTGAATATATTACCTACTCACAAAATTAAATTTTTAAAAATCTAAATCATGTTTTAGAACTACATGTAATTATGAGGAGGAAATGCTTATAATATATTGTTAAAGGAAAAAAGCAGCTTACAAAAGAGAATGAACAGTGTGTTTGACCTTGAGAAAGTCATGTCTCTCTGAGCTTCAGTTTTCTTACCTGCAAAATGACAAAAATGATATCTACTTCACAAAGTTGTGGTGAGAATAAATGAAATCAGAGTGAGTAAAATACATGCTAATAAAACACATAGCTAATACTAAATAAGTACAGCTACAATGATCCATGAAGACAATACTGAATTTACATGCTTGTTAAACATGGTTGTCTCTACATGGCAGGATACAGGTAGTCTTTATTTTTCTCTTTGTGTTTTTCTACATTTTCCAATTTTGCCATAACAAATACACATTCCTTTTGTAACAACCTCAAAAAAAAAA
>NW_007727362.1:246705-247472 GCF_000696425.1 Galeopterus variegatus
CTCAGACTATCCGCATCAGAATCCCTTCTCACAATGCTGCCAAATACTCATTCCATCCAACGGTGAAATGCTCACTGCATTTTTGAGGCAGCCCATGCTGACTTTGGACATCTCTGACTGTGAAAACCTATAACCCAAAGGTCTTCCAAGGAGACAACTGCATGAAGAAACCTTCATTTGGGGTGTTGAAGTCTTGACCTGTTCATTGAAACACTGGTATCATTGGTTTGTGTTTTGTTCCAGATGACCTGCCTGGAGAGGTCACACTCTGAATAAAACATGACCCCAGGTCTCTTCTTCACTCCTTCCCTCTGCAGCCAGATCTTGGAAAATGTGCATTTTCCTTCTGTGGCTTGAGGACTATGGTTTGGCAGCCTCTGTCTATTGCAGCCCGGGGCCTTGGTCCCAGGTCTCCACTCTACCTCTCCAGTGTCCCTCGTTTCACTTTGAAGGCATCCTCTTAGTGTGAGCTTGTCAGCAGCTGTCGCGGTCACTGGGCTGGTCTCACACTTCATTTTTTAGCCTGTTAAGTTTAATGCCCCTATGCTTGATGAATTGAAGGGAACAGTCTCTCCTTGCAGCTGTGATGGTAGTTTCACTCTTCTCTCAGAGATGTGACCCAGATATACACAGTTCATAATAATTCACTGCATGCAGTGCTTTCCTGGATCAGCTAGGGGAGCTTGGTTAAATTTGGGGGGCTGTCAAAGTAGAGACGTTCTTCCTAATTATTTGCTTCGTGAGTGCCTTTCGTTGCAGAATACCCT
>NW_007727362.1:248362-249665 GCF_000696425.1 Galeopterus variegatus
GGCTGTCAAAGTAGAGACGTTCTTCCTAATTATTTGCTTCGTGAGTGCCTTTCGTTGCAGAATACCCTGTGGCTTCCTCAACTCACTCCAGGAATCAAGAAATCAAGCCTTCATTTTTGACTCCTTCCTCTCCATTCCTCTCCCTACCCCCCTGCCCACAGTCCATCCACCATTAAGTCGTATTGATTTATCTGCCAAAATATATCTTAGATCTTTACATTTTCCTCCATCTGCACCACCACCCCTAGCTACCATCATCAGCTCTCCCCTGGACTGCTATAAAAAGCTTTCTAACTGGTCGCCTGCTTCCGGTTAGGCTCCTATCCACTCCATGCCACAAATTGCAACCAGAGGAGCCTTTCAAATTATAAATTGGATCATGCAGTATCCTTCCCCTGCTTAAACCTTTTCAGTGGTTTCCCCACACTTATAATAAAGTCCAAATTTATTACCATGGTCTTGGAGCCTTGCATGATCTAGCCCCGTGCAGCTCCCTGATCTTCACCGCTACCAAGTACCCTTTGCTCATTACATTTCAGCCATACTCTCTAGTGGGGTTCTTCCAAAAGAAGACCTGGAGACAAGGATTTAGGTTCAAGTAGATAATTTGGAAGATGACCCCAGGAAGAATTGTGAGGGAGTGGGAAGAATGTAACAGAGAACAGAGGAGAGCCATTGAGAGGTACATTAATGAATGGATTACCTTTGTGAACAACTGAGACTCCGTGTTCTTCAGGAGACCTTCCATGTGGACATGCCTCAGAGTGTCCCAGGATGGGGTAAGGAATCTGGGGAGTTCATCCATCCTGTCCCATCCCTTATTATTGAGGATGATTCTGGGGACACAACTTCCCAGTGCCCTGGCACAGCACCTATCTGGGGTTAGACAACACTCTTAGAGAGACACAGGAAGCCTTGACTACCTGGATAGACTGAGAGGATGTGAGTGGACACCAACAGCCTTTGCTACTTCAGCACTACTCAGTGTGTGGACCTGAGACCAGCTACCACCCTCAAAATATAACCAGTCTCTGGTGAAATGAGGAGCTTGGGCAAGTACATCAATCAACTACATCACCAAGCTCACTTCTTAGCAATACTTTCTCAATGAAGGAAGCAGAGCATTCATGTATACTCTGGTGCAAGCTTCTTACCTTGCCATAGGCTGGCACTCTGAATAGGCCTGTATATTGTCCTTTTGTCTGTTGCTGGAACACACTGGACCTATTCCTACCATATGATCTCTGCCCTCATCGCTCCTGCTACCTAAATTGTTTTCCCTGGCACCTTCCCATACTTCCTA
>NW_007727362.1:250453-252680 GCF_000696425.1 Galeopterus variegatus
TATTGTCCATCTCCCCCTGCTTGAATATATGTTCCATCGGGTCAGGAAATTGGCCTGGATCCTTTTGGCATTATATCATAGCATGAAGCACAGAGTTGGTGCTCAAAAAATATTGAACCAATGAATGAATAAATTTGTAATAAACATCATTTCAAGTTCCTTATGTGATGCCTTCTCCCGGCAGAAGGTGCTTAGTGCCAATGTGCTCTCCCCTTGGTGTCAAGCAGGAACACAATTTCCCCATGCTCACTATTGTGCTCCCACAATAGACCCAAATCACAGCTCACCCCTTGTGATGTTCACATCTTTATAATAGTGCTTCAGCACCCACCTTCCCAAGTCCAAGCCTCCTCCATCCCTGAAATTGGATACCAATTCCTCTGTAGCAATCTGGCTGAGCAGGCAAGAGTGCTTGCTTGGGAATTAGACGCACATAGCTTCAAATTCCAGCCTTTCCAGTCACCAGTTATGTGATCCTGGGCAGGGGACCCTATCACTGTAAGCCTCAGTTTTATTATCAAAGTTGTAAGAATTTTTTTTTTTAGCAGCTGGCCAGTACAGGAATGTTGTAAGATTTAAATAAAATAGCTTGATTGAGCAGTGTTTCTCAATCTAGACTCTACTGACATTTCAAGTTAGATAACTTTTTGTTGGGGATGTGGGCTGTCCTGTGCATTGCAGAATGTTTAGCAGCATTTGTGGCCTCCACCTACTAGATGCCAGTAGAACATTCCCCACCCCCACCATGTGACAACCAAAAACATCTGCAGACATTGTCAAATGTCCCCTGGGGGGGAAAAATCAATGCCAGTTGATAATTACTGGTATAAAGTCTTTAATACAGTGCTTGGCAAGTTATTGAACCACTATGTACTTCAGTTTCCTTACCTGTAAAATATGCATAATAATGGTGCCCAACTCATGGTTTGGTGAAAAGATTAAATGAGATAATATACATAAAGGGTTTAGCAGAATACCTTGCATATTGTATGTACTGTATGTGTTGTGTTTTTTTTAAAAAAAGCTGTTTTCATCATTGAAGATTAATGATCACTTGCAATTATTGCTGTTTGTACTTGAGTCCTCCTTTAATCACTATTCTGAGTAAAATCCAATCACCCATGTTAGTTTTCCCAGAAAGCCTTACTATTCACACTGTATACCCCAGACCTGGAGCCCTTTTCCTAATCCCCAGTTACCATAGGGCTTCCCAGGTGTCAGGATACCAGCTGACCATCCACACCTAGCCACACTATGTATCAAATATATTCCACTTACCTTTAGAGCATTTGGTTATTTCATCTTGGCCATCTACAGCTGAACCCTCAACTGGGTCAGAATATTAGATTCTGGTGATTAATCTTCCAGACTACTGTGATTTGCCTGTCCAGTTGAAACTTCCTCTTTTGTAAGGCCTACAAAGGGCATTGTATCCAGCCCCAGTTAAAGTATTTTAAAGACATTGCAGTAAATGAGGTCAATGAAGAATTTGAGGATGCTGAGTTCTCCTTTACATTTTCCTAGGGGCCCAAAGAATAAAACACGGGCTCCCAATAAAGCAAGAAAGACTGTGGTTGGTCATAAGAAAGAACCACTAGGGAAGTGTAGCTTTTAAAAGGAAAGGGAGGGAAATGGTAGCTTCCCATCCTTGGAGCCCTTCCAGAAGAATTAGGCAGTGTCAGGTTTCCATATGCTGGAAGGAAGGGCTGGTACAACTAATCTCTGCAGGTCCCTCTCAGCTCCAGAGTTCTAAGCCACTTCTCTCCAACCAGCCTGCTTCCCCTCAGGCCCTGCACATGGGCAGGAGCACACTTCTGGCTACCCAGCCTCCTCTGGCACCTGCCCATCTCCCATCTGGCCACTGATCCTTCTACAAAGTTGAATCCTCTCACCATGGGTAGCTGCTGCCATCGCTATGGAAAAGATAGGAATGACATTCTTCTCAAAAATCATGTTCCACTGCCATATGATCCAGCAATCCCACTGCTGGGTGTATACCCAGAGGAATGGAAATCATCACACTGAAAAGATACCTGTACTCCCATGTTTATCACAGCCCTATTTACAATAGTCAAGAGTTAGAACCAACCTAAATGTCCATCAATGGATGACTAGATAAGGAAAATGTGGTATAGATACACAATGGAATACTACTGTGCCACAAAGAAGAATGAAATTCTGCCATTTGCAGCAACATGGATGAACTTAAAGAAAATTATTTTAAGTG
>NW_007727362.1:252746-258395 GCF_000696425.1 Galeopterus variegatus
CTGCCATTTGCAGCAACATGGATGAACTTAAAGAAAATTATTTTAAGTGAAATAAGCCAGGAACAGAAAGAAAAATACCGCATGTCCTCACTCATAAGTGGGAGCTAAAAAAACTTTAAAAATAAAATAAAATAAAGAAAGAAAGATACAACAATCACAATAAATCATTGAACTTTCAAAAGGAGAGAACAGGGCTGGCTATGTAGCTCAGTTGCTTAGAGCACAGCCTTATAACACCAAGGTCAAGGGTTTGGATCCCCATACCAGCCAGTTGCCAAAAAAAAAAAAAAATTCAAAAGTAGAGAACAGAACTGAGACCACCATAGGTGGGAAAGGGAAAATAGGAGGGGGAGTTAGCACTGGTAAAGGGCCACAAAAAATGATTATATTGTGTAATGTTGAATATACTGATTATCCTGATTTGAACATCACATATTGCACACAGGTATTGATATTCAACACTGTACCCCACAGATATGTAGAATCAATAATGTTTCAATAAAAAAAAGAAAGAAAAGAAAAAAAATCGAGTTCCAGATTCATTCATTCAGCCAAGCAATATTTCCTACGTGCCTATGCCGTGTTCCAGGATGAACCATCATTAATCTTGCCCTCAAAAATTTCATAACCTAGTAGACTTAGAAGTTTCTTGGTTTACACGACAATTTATGTGACTATGAGTTTACATATGTATTTTTATTTTAACATTCTTGGTGGAAACCTTTCTAAGATTATTATAGATGTCACTATTTCAAACAGTGCAAGTGACAGCACAGTCTACCTTTTGCCTGGAGCTCCAAGGCTGAGATTGAGAACTCCAGATCCTATATGGCCCTATGGGGCAGAACAACCCTCTACAGTCCCTACTGTGATTTTTATTGCATTCTTATTGTTCCTTTCTCTGTCACCTACCAACAGCAAGATTCTGCCTGTTCATAACAGGCCACCATGTTCAGCAAGCACACATAATTCTTCCCCACCCCTTTGGCTCTCCAGACCTGCCCAGGACACCTTCTTCCATTCGTGAACTCTGGGAAGTGGACCCTATTATTATGCCTATTTTAAAGATAAGGAAATTGAGTCTCAGATAGGTTAAGTGACTTGCCTGAAGTCACAGTAGCAGAGCTAGAACTTAAACCTAGACTGATTGACTCCCAAGATCTATCTTATTCACTACACTATACTTCTGGGAATTTGTCACCTGTAGCTGGGAGATGATCAGAGAGTTGCTCGACTCTATCCAAATCTAGATGATTTCAAGTCTTAAAACAATTACAATTGGATAACCCACAGGTATTTCCTGAGCAACCAGTGCTGTCAAGGATATGAAAGAGTATACTGAGGCCTTGAGCAGCTCATAGTTTGATTAGGAACATGGGCAGGAGACAGCCAACGGACATCACCCGTCAGCCTGTAAGAAAGGTGCTGGAAGGGTTTAGCAGACATGCTTGAGCAGGACTAGGCAACCTTGACTCAAGGTTCTGCTTTCCACCAGGGGTGTGCTATCAGGCCTGAATCAGAACCACCTGAATGAGGAGCGGGAGATAATGAGCTGCTTGCCCAGCAGGGACAGGGGTCAAAGGTGCTATGCTATGCAGAGACAGGATATGTGGTTTCAACCAATCCTGCATTCATTCAGCAAATATTGATGGATCACTTAGTACTGTACGTGCCAGATATTGTGCTAGGCACATTGAACAAAACAGACAGGTTATTGCTCTCGTGGAGCTTTAGTTGGGGAAGCAGTCTACAATTAAATGAACCAGCTAGGGACAGTGAGAAGCAAATGGGAAATGAGCTACTTCAGATTGGGAGGGGAGGGGGCAGCAGTCTTTCCAAAGAGGTGACATTTGAGTTAGGACATGAAAGGATGAGAGGAGTCATGTAAAAAGAAGAGTGTCCAAGCATATGGAACAGTGTGTGAGAATGCTCAGAGGTCCCCCCAACGTTGATGTGGATGAAAGCTATCTTCTACCCAGCAGGCTTTGCATGTGGAGCTGTCCATGAGAAAGAAACACTGAAAAGAGCACATGAAAGAGTAATTAGGCAGCTCTCTCCCATGTGTCTTTAGTGTTAAGAGCTGAAAAGGGAAGAAAGATGGAAGCAAAGGGAAACTCTACATGACCTGCTACAACTGGGTAATTCTGAATATTTGATGATAAATATTAATATAATGGTTAATAATGATGATGATATAAATGATAAAGAGACCAGGCTGTCAGAGGGCAAATGCTGCCCCTGGCAAAAGTATGTGGACTTTCTCAGCTCTAATAAAGGACAAAAGGGAATGCACCGTCATTTGTTCTCTTTCTACTGCCTGTGACATGCCTGAAAATCCCAGGGATCATTCTCAGTACCTGCAGACATTCAGCTGGATTTCAGGTTCCTGCTGGGATCCTGGGCATAATGATGTTCAGAGGCTTCCCTGTCTCTAGAAGAGTATGCTGCAGTTGAGTCCTTGTGGATACCATGCTTGACTATGAGCATGTTGAGAGCAGAACCATGTCTTAACCATCACTGTGGGCCCAGCACCTCCCCTGGGGGCTGGTGCATAATAGATGTTCAGTATGTGTTGAGGGAGGGAGAGAGGGAGGAAAAGGTAGACGAATGGAGGAGCAGAGGGATGGATGGATAGAGAAATAGTCAAATACCCACCTCCAGTCAGAGCTAGGCACTTAGCAGCTGAGTAAATAGCTGATTGATTTTGATAGGCAAATGGTAGTTCTCAATAAACTACTCATTGTTGCTGATGATAGTTGGGCTAAACTTTGGACAATAGTTTCTGTAAGATACCAATTCAGAATACCCCAGAACACCTCCTTTGACATTTTTATCAAATGAAAGGACATTGTGGTAGGTATAGTGCAAAAAGCATAGGGACTGGAATTGGGGCCCAATTCTACCACTTCCTAGGTTGGTGATCTTAGTTATATTTCCTTAAGACTCTTTCCTCTTATGAAATTGGAGATGAGTATACCTACCCAAGAGGTAGGATAGGAATAAAATAGGATACTGTTTTGGAAAGCACTTTGGGTTTTTTGGGTTTGTTTTGTTTTTTCAAATCAATAGGCATTTATTTAGTACCTGCTATATGCTCATTCCTGAGTGCAAGAAAGAAAGATAAAAGTCCCTGCCCTGAGGATCCCACACTCTATCAATTAAGATAGACCCAGGAACTGGAATGCAATGGTTAATTTTATGTGTCAACTTGGCTAGGCCATGGTGTTCAGTTATTTAGTGAAATATCATTCCAGATGTTTCTGTGAAGGTATTTTTTGGATCAGATTAACTTTTAAATTGGTGGACTCTGAGTAAAACTGATTGCCCTCTCTAGTGTGGGTGGGTGGGCCTCATCCAATCAGTTGAAGGCCTGCATAGAACAAAGGCTGACCCTCCTGAGCATGAAGGAATTCTGCCAGCAGACTGCCTTTGGACTTGAACTGCAAACTCTTCCCTGGGTCTCCAGTCTACCTGCCTACCCCACCAGATTTTGGACTCACCTACCCTCTACAATCATGTGGGCCAATTTCCTAAATAAATCTTTGCATATACACACATCCTGTTGGTCCTGTTTCTCTGGAGAACCCTGACTGATAGAGGGGACAATAACGCAATAGTGAGTTGGATGCTCTAAGAATCCAGTGCCACAGAGAACTGAGGAGCCGCAATTAGCTCCATCTGGAGGAGTGTGAAGGAAAGCTTTGGATGGAGGAGCTGGGCCCTCCAGGCCAAGTTTCTGCTAAGAGATGAGAAAAGGTCTCCCAAGCATCACTGACAGAGTCATCATGCTCACTCCCTCTATTTCCTTAGTATTCTGTCAACTTTGATCTGATCTTCTGTCTCAAAAATTCTCTTTCCCAGGCCATTCCAACCTATTGTCTAGTTTGAGCACCCAGCTGTGGATCTAAGCAAATCTCCTAACTTCTCTGAGCCTCAGTTTATTCTTTGCTGAAAGCCTATTTCAAGGGGTCCAGGAAGGAAATTTTCACACTTAAAGGACCTTATAATTCTCTCTTGTTATTAAAGCATTAGGTAGATTTATTCCCTAAGGAGCATCAGTCAGTTTCCTCAGAACTCTATCCAAGGAAGTAATGGAGAAATGGGCTTACAATACAGCATGCATTATTTAAATTAGCTGTGAAGAAAGACAAATATGTAACACATTTAAATAATCAAATGCTACTATAAAAAAGATTGCAGAATCTTATATCCTGGAGTTTCATTAAAAATAGAGATGCCCCTGGTACATTAGTGTGTAAGGGGCAGGAGAATGGAAGAGATGGCATCTTGCATCCCCACTAGGGCACAGTTGGATGCACAGCCTAGATGTCTGGACCTGAAATTGGCATCAGAGGGAGGACAGCCAGGCAGGTGTTCTCTGAGATGGGGAAAGTATTAACCAAGGAAGGATAAAAGCCTTCTGATCCACTCTCCCCAGTATGCAGAAAAGCAAGAATTAATGAAGATGGCATCTGCCTGGCCAGAGACCAGGATCATCCTGAGACACTTGGATGACCCTACAGAAAGTCCCACACAATCGTTAAATCTGTAGAGCCTGACCACTGGCTCCTGAGAATCGGGGTGGTCCAATCAAGGGGACTAACTGGGGATCCACCAGCGGCCTGTTGCAGGCCATTCAGGGGATAAACTTCCTTACCTGGGGCTCTTTACTTACCCCATACCCTGCTGGACCAAGGCTCTCTTTCAATAACCAATTTTATTGTTCAAGGATAAGGGGAGAATACTCCATGGACATAAGAAACTAAATCCCTACAGAATTCAGCTGGCTGCTGCATCCATTTAGAAGATTAAAAATATACCGAGCACATATTGTTTCCTGCTTAGGAGGAGCAAGCTACTAACTAGGCTACTCCAGGGGTGCTCCTAAAGTCTCAGGCCAAATTAAAGTCCAGACACACATTAGAGAATTGAAAAGTTCATATGTCTAGAGCCTCAAACTGGAAAAGAAGAAAAACAAACCCAAAAAAAGGAAGGGAAAGGCAAAACAGTATTCAGAGCCTAAAGTGGTATTGTGGCCAGACCAGGGGACTTTTGAGTCCCTAAGACCTGGGTTCAAGTTTTGATTCAACCCCCTTATTAGTTTTGTCACCTGTCTTTCCCCACATGACCTCTCTTTGCCTCAGTTTCTTTGCCTATCAAATCTAGGATAGCTAGTTTTCAGGAATATTATGAAGGTTACAGAATAAAGGATGTCATTTGCTAATACAGTACCTGACATACAATAGGCTTTCATAAATAGTCACAGTTACTGTTATCTGTTATTCCAAGAGAAATGGTTCTTTATGTTTGCATTAAAACATGTTAGATAATTGTTTTGTCATCCAGACAAACAGCAACTAAGTTATCATCAAAGAAACCACACAGCATGCACCATGTAGAAACTATTTCCATGCTACCATTTGGTTTATAATTCAGCGTTTTCATCTTTACTTTATGCCCAATGCAGAAATGCCTCAAGTTTATTTACCAACTAGACACTAATGTGCATTCCAAAGGAAATTACCCTCACCAGGATCCTACGATGGTTGCAAAATGTTTAAATAACAAATCACTTAAGAAAGAAAAAATTTTTTTTTTGCTTTTCAATAAAGATGAGAGGGATAGTGGAGTTCATAAAATAAGTCGGTC
>NW_007727362.1:258644-260366 GCF_000696425.1 Galeopterus variegatus
AAACCACACAGCATGCACCATGTAGAAACTATTTCCATGCTACCATTTGGTTTATAATTCAACGTTTTCATCTTTACTTTATGCCCAATGCAGAAATGCCTCAAGTTTATTTACCAACTAGACACTAATGTGCATTCCAAAGAAAATTACCCTCACCAGGATCCTACGATGGTTGCAAAATGTTTAAATAACAAATCACTTAAGAAAGAAAAAGTTTTTTTTTTGCTTTTCAATAAAGATGAGAGGGATAGTGGAGTTCATAAAATAAGTCGGTCAGATCTGTGCTTTGCTCTCTTCAACACATCACTAAAATCAAGGGTCTGCCTGTCTCCATTTATCTTAAACTGAACTGAAACTCCTAGCTCTTGGAAAGGAGACTGCAAATGATCAATTACATCTTAGTGCAGCAAGTCAAAGGTTAAATGTATTATTGCTCACCACAGGCTGAACCTAACCTCAGGATTAATGCCATAAACAAAAAAGGAGATATATAGTTAGGTTTGTAAAGTTACCAGCTTTAGTCTCCAAAGAATTACAAAAGGGAAATGATGACCCCTACCGTTAAGAACAAAAACAGACAGCCTGCCTTGGGAACACAGGGGCTGGTGCAAAGGAAGAGTATTCTAAGAGCTGGAGGGACACAGGTTCCCACGTCGTGTGTTTTCATAGTGAAGCCCCGGAGCAGGAGGGCCTGGCTTTCCCTCCTGATAGGGAAGCAAAGGACCCCATGAAGAGCTGGAGCTGCATCTGTATTCGCAAAATAGAGACCGAATGAGAGGGAATGTCTTAGCCTGAGTGTGACCCCAAGGCAGAATCCTTAGGGATACAGATGGGTTCCTCCTGCCTCCAACTCTATACGATCTGCCAAGGCTGGGGTGAGGGGTGGGGGTTCTGCCACCCACCATTCCCTCCCCTTACAAGTCGGCCACTCCTGATCTCACCTTCCAGTTCAGAGGCTCCATCCCCAGCTGCAGATCCCACTATAATGAGTTTCTTCATGGGCAGTTGACAGGGACACATCATCCCTCCCAGTGCCTTCTTACAGGAGGAAAAACCCATGATCCAATGACCAGTCCCTGGACAACTGTAGAAGGGGGCATCTGGAACAAACGGAGTGGATAAAGCTAAGAGTAGCTGCCACCAGGGCCCCTCAAAGCAACCACCTATGGAAGTCAGTAGTGCCGGTCACCAAATAGTTCTGTCCCTCCACTGTCTGGGCACACACTGGGCTTGTGCTTCCTGGCCCCTGTGATTAGGTAGGACCATGGGAATAGTTCCTGCCAGTGCTTTCTGAGCAGAAGTCAGAGCATTTAATTACAGGTGTGAGACCTTCCAGAGTTCTTTTTCCACAACGAGCAGAGCTCCTACAACCCCCAACCCACAAGTGCCATGTAACACAGTGGAAAGATAAAATCTGATATTTGGGGTTTTTTGTGATGCAGCACAATCTAGTCCATCATGACTGATTCATCACCCAAGGTCACAGAGTTGAGAATCTTGCACTCAGAAGAATATTGAAATCCAAAGAGGATTTGTGAGGCTGTGTCAGGTAAGCCAGAGCTTACCTGCTTCTCGAATTGAGAAGATCTACAGTCATGCTGATGCTGGTGCTGGTCTAGAAAGCACTTCCCTACTTTTTTCACATAATGACAATTGTCAAAAATGTTAATGTAGGGCCGGCCCGGTGGCGCAATGGATAGTGCGCCGCTTGGGAAGCGCGGC
>NW_007727362.1:261708-264268 GCF_000696425.1 Galeopterus variegatus
TATGAATTTTTGCATTACACTTTATGCTTGAAATGGCCACATAATTCCTGATAAAGACTTCTTAATGATGATCATTTCAAATTCCTGGTAGTCACCATCCGTGAGAAAACTTGCATGCATGGGTAGTGGCAAAATATTTTTAATATTATTACAACAATTCCAAAATTGTTGAAATTATACTTTAAAAAATCTAATGGCTCTTTTGAATGTTGAAATTTCTTCTAATAATGTAAATGTTTTTTTAACTCAATTCAACTTTTTCATATAGAGTATTTCAAAATAATGATGAAACTGTAAGTTGCAAAACACATATGAATTGTCAGAGCAATCATCCTGTAGCTAACTTGAACACCACTGAGAGAGCTCGTCAGCCACAAGTAGACAGGAATAGCCAAGATCTGTGATGTTTCAGGGCTTCAGCCTGGAGCTGTGCCTTCACAGCAACCCCTGCTTAACCTCCTCAATGCCATCCCATTCTTCCTGGTGATGGCCTGGCTTCTCCCTGCTGCACCCATAAGGCCCTCCATTGCCAGCCCTGCCCCTGACTTCATCCCATTCCTCTCCATGCCCCACTCTCACTGGCCAACTTTGATTTTCTGTGTGGATCTTTCCTGCCCCAGGACCTTCACACAAGCTACCCATGACCTCTGCCTAGAACATTCCTCTCCTCAGCTTTCACCTGCCTAAGCCCTATGCATGTGTGTTCCATGCATAGGAACAATCCTTCTCTGACCCCCTAATCCAAATCAGGTCCCTCCATACCTATTGATTTTTGTTTTGGGTTTGTTTTTGTTTTTGTTTTGGCAACTGGCCAGCATAAGGATCCGAATCTGTGACCTTGATGTTACAAGGCTTCAATCTAACTAACTGAGCTAAGGTGTCAGCCCCCATACTTATTGCTTTGTATTTCAGTTTTCTCATCTGTAAAATTGGAAATAAAAATAGGCTTGTTCTGAGGATTAAATGATATATAACACGTGGAAGCACCTAGAACAGTGCCTGGCTTACAGTTAGTGTTTAATAATCATCATCATGCCTTTTCTTTTGTGGTCTGTATCACAATTATAAATGTGTGTAGACTTCTGGTCAAGATGGTGGAATAGACGGTCCCCAGCATCACTCTCTTCCACAAATCAACTAATTTACAACTATAAAAAAATTTACAACTATAAAAAAGCAATGACAGCCAAGCTGGGGCTTCTAGAGCTCAGGGAAAGAGGAGGAGAGATCTACAGAGTGCATGAAGGCAGGAGAAGCCACAACGAGAGAAAGAAAAAAATACTCCAACCGTTTCAAATTCCAGCCACTTCCAGGCTGGAGCTGCTGAGTACACAGAGCAGGAGCTGGCAAAAGCTGCTACTGTGCCCTTCAGATGAAGTTGCTTGGAGGTGGCAGGGGAGAAGAGGGCCTTGGTGGTCCCCAGGACAGCAAGACCACTAATAGTGTTCCCACGGACCCACATAGGAGCAAGGAGCCACAACTGAAGAAAAGGAGCCACTCAGAGGCCGGTGATTCATCACAAGGGACCGGCACACAGCCTGCCCCATGGGAAGTGTTTGGAGTACAGGTGGTGGGGGAGATGGGCCCATTGGGGGAATATTGGGGCACAGCAAGGACAGCTGATCTGCCCCCCAGTCAGCACAGGACCACTCAGAGGAGACTGGTCAGGAATATAGAATTGCATGGGGTGCAATTTGATGAAAAGACACAAGCCCAAACCAGTATTTCTACACAACCCAGCTGTACTGGATCTCACTAGACCCTGAAGTACGGACAAAGTCAACCATTAAAACCTGAACTGCACAAAAAGCCTTCCCCAGGGAATCAGCAGCAAAGCAGCAATTTAGCTCAACCACAGAGCTCAAGTACTGGTCCCCACAGGAATTTCCCCCTTTTTAGAAGTAAGCAAAGGACAACAAATTCCAGCACAGAGTTTAATTTGTGGGAACAGCAAATAATCCAACACAAAAGAAAAATAAATCCAACTGAAAGAAAAAACAAAGTACCCACAGTCAGACACAAAGTTTGATATTAACTAGTAAAAGTCTCATTTCACCAAAGAACACCTATAACACCTAGAAGGACTGGTAGTCCACTGGGCTATGAAGCCAGAAACAGGGGAGGCCTGGGGGCCTCAGCAATGCCCCCCAACACCTACAAACAGTCCTAAGGGTAGGGGCCTTGGCCACAGCCCTCCGACAGGCACATACACCCCAGCAACAACCACAGAGCTGCCAAAGGAAGCACTCCAGGCTCTCCTGAGCCAGGGAGGTGGGGGACTGAGGGCCTCGGCCATGCCCCCCTGAAACCCACAACCAGCCCAGCAACAACCACAAACCACCACAGGAAGTGCCCCAGGCTCTCCCAAGCCGGGGCAGTGGGGTGCAAGGACTTTTAGCACACCACCCTGACATCAGCACCAAGCCCTACAATGAACAAGCCACAGATGGAAGGCCCCCCACCCCTGGTCTCCCTGTGGGAATGAGGGGGGTACCAAAGGCCTCAATCTCGCCCCTCCTCCTTTCTCCTTCTCTCATCCCATTTCTTTCCCCTTTCCCCC
>NW_007727362.1:264807-266050 GCF_000696425.1 Galeopterus variegatus
ATGAACAAGCCACAGATGGAAGGCCCCCCACCCCTGGTCTCCCTGTGGGAATGAGGGGGGTGCCAAAGGCCTCAATCTCGCCCCTCCTCCTTTCTCCTTCTCTCATCCCATTTCTTTCCCCTTTCCCCCTCCCTCCCTCCCAACTGCTCTGCAACAACATTATAGAATGTAAAAAGATAATAATATTAATAAAAAAAATAATTAAAAATTTTTTAAATGTGTGGATCTGTTCCCTGCTGTACAGTAAACTCCATAAGGCCAGAGAACATATCTTTTTTTGTCTACCACTGTATACCCAGGGCCTGGCACAGTCCCTGACACTAATACACATTTGCTGAATGAATAAATGAATTCATCCAACGGGAACACACTTGGCCATGGAAATTCTACACAATAGAGAATCCACACCAAGTAATTGGAGGGCGAATCTGAAAAAGCTTAAAATGCTAGTGTAAAAATACATTTGGCCTAACTCTCTTGCTACCCTCCCACTTCTGCCTTCCCCTCATTCCCCTTTATCCCTTACTGTCCCTGAATCTGTTTCTCTGGCATTCTGTGTTTCTCTTTTCTCTGTACCACTCACATAGAGCGTCTGCTACACAGGAAGGGCTCAATAAACTTTATTGAGTAAATGCTGGAATAGATGGATAATTATGTGAATGAGGGGATGGATGTGGTACCCCCTCTCCTTAGCATGGAGGAACTTTCTTCTTATGATTTCAAAAATCTCCTCCCCAATTTCCACCCTGTTGCTCCCCTAATCCGGTGGACACGGAAGTGGCCCCTCTCCTTGAAGTCAATTTAAAACCTAAGCATGAATCTGGTCTGATGGGACCGCGACACTTGAGGCTCCATCTGGGCACCCTCTCCATTATTCCTAATGGCCAGCCTTGAAATGAAATTACTTCATTCTTCGGAGTAAAGTTCAGGGAGTTTTTCCCCCTCTGAACAGCAAGCACATACTGCAAAGACATTCTGCTTTTATAAATATGCTTTTCTAAATGTTAAAGGGTTAGAGCAATTTCCAAAGGTCTCTGCCTCAAAGGAGCCCTCAGATGATATTTAATTGAACTGCTTTTGCTTTGAGAAGTGAGGAAACTAAAATGTGAGAAGTGGAAATGCTTCTTGGTTTTATGTCAAAATATAGGCTTCTCAATAAAATAATGGAAAGAGAAAATTCTATTATTAAACCCAGGAAATTGGACATAAACAGCTCAACCAATGAGACCAAAATATAGGATTT
>NW_007727362.1:266651-269180 GCF_000696425.1 Galeopterus variegatus
GCATCTTTGCTGATAAAAATCACTAGGAATCTCTCTCCTTCCTTTGGCACTCAAAACTGAACATTAAATATAAACATGTCTACCAGAAGTTTAAATATTAACTTCTTTCATAATATCCCCATGATGTTTCCAGGGCAAATCCCTTTGAACAGAGAAAACTGGATTTCGTAAAGTTTTAAAAGAGAGAGAGAGATCACCTAAGTAAAGCAAACTCTCAGAAAACAGGCAAATGATCGATTTGTCATTTTGTATTTGTGAAAGCATTTGAATGAAAATTGGCATACTTTCAACCTAACTCACATCAAAGAGCAGCAATTAAAGCCTTGCTCCTGTATGATGTATTCAGAACGGTGGTGTAATTTCGGATTTGATGTAATGTTCTCTGAAGACAAAGAGAACTGGGGGCTGCTGGGTCAGTATTCACAGAATGCTGAAAACAGAAGGTAAATGCGTAAACCTGTTTTGATTACTGCACAATCACAGCTGCTGTGCCCTGCAGAACCCCAGTGGACACCTTTCATTTAGACTACAATGTGGATGGTGCCCCCTAGAGTTCTTCACTGAACAACCTGTGCATCTGCACTTGGCACAATTTCAGCTGTGCTGCTGTCTTTTATTAGGCTATGTAGCATGGAAAATCCCTCCAATTTGAGGGGAACCCAGACCACAGCAAGGCAGGACCCAAAATCCCATCATGGTAGCCAAAGGGGATATGTATTTCCCCTTCCCTCACTCATTGGTTCAGGCCCAGGCTCGGTCAAAGTAAGCCAAATCAGTGCCCTTGCCTAAATCTAAAGAGGGTGACTAAAACAAAAACAAACAAACAAACAAACAACAACAACAAAAAAAGGCAGGCACAGCGGAGATTATCAAAGACAGCAGTAGTGGTGTTTACAGCTCAGCAGTGGTGGGGTGGGGCAGGGCTGCCACTTATCACTGCTCTAGGGTGACCAGGTAAAGTGGTGAGGAGGGTCAGAATCCAGTCCACACTCTACTCGCCACGCTCACACACCTAGCATGCCATAGCAAGGAAGGCACTTTTTTTCGATTCACATAAATGAATAGTGGTGGTCCAGAGCTGGGGTTCAGGTGGAGGAATCAGCCACAGCCGTCTCTGCAGTCTATTCCAGGGGCACAACGCTCACTGTGTCTGCAGCTACACAGCCTCCTTAGATCCCTGTTCTCCGGCCTTCCTGTCAATTTTGTGCCCTCTCCGTTATCCTTACAGCACGTCATTTTTCTGCTTAAGTTTGCAGGAGTTGGCTTCTGCTGTTTGCACACCCAACGTCTGCCCAGCAGAGCCCTGACTGTGCACCCCTTTTTGCCAGTTAATCCCACCTTGCTTTGTCACCTAAGGGCGCCTGACAAAGCCAGACTCAATAGGGTGTGCAGAATTAGAAGAAAAAGAACAAGTTGGATGAGAATACGATTTCACTACTCAAATAATAGGAATCAGTCTCCACATGCTGAATTTTTAAAACAGGGATGTTAGAGACCATATATCCCACCCTTCAGTGGTGAGGGAAAACCAGAGGAAACAGGTGAGTTGTTCAAGGTCACTCCGCTAGTTAATAGCAGCTACTATAAGGCACGCTCTCTCAGCTGCTCAATTGCATTATTTATGTGGGTACCGTGATGCAGCTGGAGTTAAACAAAAGAGGGGTATTAATCCAGCTCACCAAGCTAAACGCTCACAGGATACTTTGCTAAAATCAATTTTGCCTTCAAACCTTAATCCTGGCCCAGAAGCATAACCCTGATTTATGAAATCTTAAGGACAATGTTGTGAGATATTTTAAACATAAAAAAAGTTAATTAAGATTTATGGGGTGAAGATGCCTCTTCTTGCAGTTATTGAAGCAAAGCAATGAGGATCCTGAAGGTAGAACAGGGATGTACGTGCATGAGAGCGGTGGCGGTGATGAACTGCCATCAGGACAGCCCTGTGTGGCCATCTCTTCTGGAATAAAAAGAAGTCTTTGCCCTGTAAATGCTACAAACGTGAGAGTGGGGCAGTGATGGAAAACAGAAGTGCCTAATTCAAGTAATCTCTTGTTACAGTGACTTGTTTAATCTTGGTTCATAGCACAGAGAACAGCAAGGAAAGAATAAAAACATCATTCATTTCCTCAGTTACAGGGTATGTGTCTCTTAGTGAAAGAACACAAAAATTCATTGTGACTTGTTTAATCTTGGTTCATAGCACAGAGAACAGCAAGGAAAGAATAAAAACATCATTCGTTTCCTCAGTTACAGGGTATGTGTCTCTTAGTGAAAGAACACAAAAATTCATTGAAAAGATTTTCAACCAACATGTCTCACACAGCACTCTAAGAAACCAAGGGTAGGAAATTTTAGCTCCAATTTACGGATTGAAAATAGAGGCCTGGAAAGAAGTCAATAGAACCCACAGCCCCTCTCCTCAAACTCTGTCCGGTAGACCACAGTGTCTCTATAATTCAGGGGTTAGCAAACTTTTTCTTTTCTTTTTTTTTTTTTTTTCTTTTTGTCTTTTTTCATGACCGGCAA
>NW_007727362.1:270130-272204 GCF_000696425.1 Galeopterus variegatus
GGGCCGGCCCAGCAAACTTTTTCTATAAAGAGACAGATGGTAAACATTTTAAGCTGTGCAGACCAAATGGTCGTTACGATGCAACTCTGCCATCATGGTAAAAACAGCCAAAGGCAATATGTAAACAAATAGCAGTGGATGTGTTCCAATAAAACTTTATTTGAAGAATAGGTAATGGGTCAAATTTGGCCCCTGGGCCATTATTTGCCTGCCTCTGTGTAGTTGATCTGAGTGCACTATCCTCACCCTCCAATACCCACACCTTCTATCATCACAGACTCTTTAAACACAGCCTTGAACACCTTTCAAATTGTAACTTCATCTCTCAGATCCAGAGATGGTAATTACTATGGTAAGAGACAACATCCCCTGTTTTTCATAAACTGTTACAGAAGGTTAAACCTTTCCAACACATCCACATTGCCAAGACAATCTTCACTTACCAGGAGGACAAAACCTCTTTTACTCCACCCATGGATGCCTCTGTATAATATGTATAACATTACAGTTCACCCCACAGAATTAGTATGCAACATCTCATCTCCTTTACAAGCATTTTTGCCTAAAAAAACGAGACAGCAGTCTCACAGTGACAACACGAGAATAACTTGTCATTCTGGTAATGGTCTAACTGTATATAAGTGTCTGTCATAATGAAAATTGGTCTCTTCCATTTCAATTTATTTTGTCAACAATCCAAATGAAGCTCGAATATATCTTCCAACACCACTGCATGCAGACTAAATAGGGAAGAGAACTTTAAAATGAACCTCATCATCATATGACTAAATATTTACATTAAAAAAGATTCTCTTTTCTGGAAGACATCCCAGCTCTACTGTTCTCCCCTGCTAGTACACCTGCAGGTTTTGTAACTAATTAAGGAACTCCAGAAAACACATTCAAAAGGGCCTCAGCAAACAGATGCACACTCCATTAATTAAACAAGCCGGAGCAATCACCCAGGCTGTAATTGGAAAATGTGCTTCTTTCTTCCATTTTAAGGCAATCACAGTTATTTGCAAATGTTTTTTGATAGTTTCTCAAAAGAGAAAATCGGCTAGCAGCAGGCTCTGGCTTCTTCTAGCAAGCAGGGCAGATGTTTGGGAAAGGTTGGAGGTATGAGGCAGTCACCAAGGTTCTCTAATTAGCTCCTCTGCCCCATCCTCTTCTGCCAGAAGACTGTGCTAATAAGAAAAGCAAGTGTAAGTGCTAAAAAAAGAAAGGAGGCCTGCTAATGCTACTTAAAGGTACAAAAAAGGTCCCATGTAGTTCACTCTTCAGGGCTCTCATTGGGGTGTGCGCCATTCCAAACGTGTGCACAGGTAACTAGCAACTGAGTGGTCCACCCCCTCGTGCCCTTAGCTGAGATTACATTGTCTGCAGAGCCAGTGTTGGGAGCAGGAGAAAGGTGGAAGAAGCCATTGCAGTGGGAGGAAGGACAAAAAATAGACTGTAGTCTCTCCTACATTCTTGTCCTTGGTTTCTAGGCAATGTTTTAGCAGAAACCAAGTCTTAAGTAATACTCCTTTATAGTGGGGTTATCCTAGTACGTCAGCATCTCTGTCAGGGCTCACAGACACCATGGCACCAAGGCCAGTATTCAAGTCATTACACATTGTTTCTCAGCAACAAGCTCACCCTTCTACACTCTCCTCTGTGATGTGGGACTGAAATTCTGCAAACTAATTTCTCCTTTACCTGCTGGCTTCCTATTTGTTGCTGGTAGAGAGTACCAGAGGGAGATTGGAAAGCTGGAGGAGGAGAGAGAAAAGACATGCTCTTTCCTGTTTTGCTCTTTCCTGCTGGAATAACCCCAGTGATGACCCTTCATCCCTGCTGCAATAGGTGGTCCCATTTTCCAGCTTATTCTAGCACTCCCAGAAAAAAACCTCATTACACCCTTCTCACCCACCCAGGATACCAGCAGGACTTCTAGAGTTCTGAGCCTCAGTTCCATAGGGCCCCTCCTCCAAGAATCCAGGTTCTAATAGCACCATCTTTTTAACCTTGTTTCTCAAGCCCTAAGAATGTGTGCTTTCTGCAGTTACTACCTATTGATACCTCAGTATCT
>NW_007727362.1:273204-281408 GCF_000696425.1 Galeopterus variegatus
CCCTTCATCCCTGCTGCAATAGGTGGTCCCATTTTCCAGCTTATTCTAGCACTCCCAGAAAAAAACCTCATTACACCCTTCTCACCCACCCAGGATACCAGCAGGACTTCTAGAGTTCTGAGCCTCAGTTCCATAGGGCCCCTCCTCCAAGAATCCAGGTTCTAATAGCACCATCTTTTTAACCTTGTTTCTCAAGCCCTAAGAATGTGTGCTTTCTGCAGTTACTACCTATTGATACCTCAGTATCTTCTTTTTGCTTATGAAGTCTCTTTAAAAGAGATAATTTAATATAGAGAAAACTGGTATAATTTCCTCTAGTTTGACTCTGACTGATCCAATACTTGACATGAGCAGTGATCCCAGGGAATTGATCTTCAAAGATGGGATTCTGGGATTGGTTTGATCATGACCTTGGTGTTGAAGGCAGTAAAGGAGTCCTTGCGAAATGGGATGTTAATAATAGTAACATATAGTGGGCAGTGGCACCATGATTTGTCAAATTTTCATCTGTAATTGATCATGGTGGAGTGCCCACTGAAGCAATGGCCTTTGGGACCATGTGCTGCTGTACTAGACTGTTAAAGGAGTGCAATGACTCCAAGGACCATATAGTGGGATGGTCGTACATAACTGCACTGATGAGATTAAGAAAGCGGCAAACTCAGGGCTTTAAATGCTCAGCTTAAGTCATGGTCAGCGAACTGGAGAGCTTTGATAGCAGCTCTAAGAGAAACTCTTCTTTCTTATAGTTGTAGGTCCCATCCCAACAAAAGCCAAACCCAAAATTTAATTGCGTGAGTTGCTGAATTACAACTGAAGTTGAATTGTCATCCTCGCCAAGTCTCATATGTAAATGTTAAGACCCTGATTGGGAAGGAGTGGGACCCTGGACTTAATATAGGGATATCTGTGTGGACCCACATGAAGCTGAGACTCCTACACCTCTGTCTTTCTGAGCCTCTTTCATAAAAAGGAGCAGCACCTCCTCCTGCATCTAGAAGACTAATCTTCCCTTTCTTGAAGACCTTGTAATAACTTCACCTGGCACCTTGCAAGAGTATGCCTATTTTCCTCAAAACCTACACAGTATCATCTATTGCTGCATAACAAATTCCTGTAAAACTTAGTTGCCTAAAGCAACATGAAACTTTTATTATCTCTCACAGTTTCTATGAGTCAGGATTTCAGGAGCAGCACAGCTAATCAATCTGGATCAGGGTCTCTCATGAGGTTGCAGTCACTATGTCAGCTGCGGGATAAAACCACCTGAAGTACTGATTATGGACTGGAGGCTCTGTTTCCAAGATGGCTCACTCTTACGGCTGGAAAATTAGTGGCAGCTGTTGGCTGGAGGCCTCAGTTTCTCACCACATCAGTCTCTCCACAGGGTTGCTTGAGTGTCCTCATGACATAGTGGTTGGCTTTCCCAAGGGTGAGTGATCCAAGATAGTGAACAATGCAGCCACAGCCCTATGCCCTAGCCACAGGGGGTTGATCCAGGGGTGGACACAGACCCACCAGATGTCCTGATGTGAAAAACTCTTCTAAAAAAGAGAAAATAGAGGACTTCCAGTCAAGACGGTGGAATAGACGGCCCCCAGTGTCACTCTCTCCCAAAAATCAACTGATTTACAACTATTAAAAAGTAATGACAACCAAGCTGGGGCCACTAGAGCTCAGGGGAAGAGGAGGAGAGACTTACAGAATGCATGAAGGTGGGAGAAGCCACAATAGAGAAAGAAAAAACCTTTCTGACCATTTTGAGCCCCAGCCATTTCCAGTCTGGAGCTTCTGAGTGCATGGAGCAGGAGCCGGCAAAAGCCATGCAGCTGTGCCCTTAGGATGAAGTTGCATGGAGGTGGCAGGGGAGAAGAGGGCCTTGGTTGCCCCCAGGCCAGCAAGACCTCTAATAGGTCCTGTGGACCTACATAGGAGCAAGGAGCCACAACAAATGATAAAAAGGAGCCACTCAGGGCCGGCCCGGTGGCGCACTGCTACTGTGCGCCGCTTGGGAGCGCAGCAGCACTCCCGCCGAGGGTTCGGATCCCACATACAGACTGGCCGCTCACTGGCTGAGCGAGGTGTGGGCGCAACACCGAGGGTTGCGATCCCGTTGCCGGTCCCGGTCCGGTACGGGCGTGACACTGAGGGATGCGATCCGTTGCCGGTCACGAAAAATGACAAAAAGGAAAAAAAAAAAAAAGGAGCCACTCAGATGCCAGTGAGTCATCACAAGGGACCAGTGTACAGCCCATCCCATGTGAAGTTTTTGCAGCATGAGCAGTGAGAGAGACAGGCTCACCAGGGGAACACTGGGGCACAGCAAGGACAGCTGATCTGCCCCCCATCAGCATAGGCCCACTCAGAGGAGACTGGTCAGAAATATAGAATTGCATGGGGTGCAGTTTGATGAAAAAATGCTGGCCCAGACCAATGTTTCAACACAACTGAGGTGCACTGGATTTCACTAAACCTGGAAGTCCTATAAAGTCAACTATTAAAACCTGAGCTGCACAAAAAGCCTTCCCCAGGGAATTAGCAGCAAAGCAACAATTTAGCTCAAGTACTGGTACCCACAGGAAGTTCCCCCATTTTAGAAGTAAGCAAAGGACAACAAATTAATCCCAGTGCAGAGTTTAAGGGGTGGGAACAGCAAATAATCCAACACAGAACTGAAAGAAATAACAGAGTACCCACAACCAGAGACAAAGTTTGATATTAACTAGTAAAGGTCTCATTTCACCAAAGAACACCTATAACACCCAGAAGGACCGGAAGTCTACCGGGCTACCAAGCCAGAAAGGGGGACAACCAGGCACATCACCAGAGCCACGGGGCCCACCCAGGGTCTTGAGGTATGGATCTGGGGACCGGACCCCTTCCCACAACCAGGCACAATGCCATCGCCACCACCAACTAGGTAAGGAGCATGCCAAAAACATCACCATCATGTGGGTGGCCCACCATAGCCACCACAATAACCACAGCTGCTGCGAAAAAAGCATCTAGATGCCACAACCACCAAGCAGATGGTCCACTGGCCACTCGAGTGCATTGACACAATGACAGTCACCTGCAAAGACCAAGGAAAAGAAGAGGATGTCTCTCTCCACAAAGCCCATTCCAGAGTGACAGAAGAAGCATAAATAGATAGATAGATAGATAAGAGAAAATAGAGCCTATGAAGCCTTTCAGATTCTATCTCTCATGAATTTCATGTGGAATATTTGGTGATAAGAGACCAAGTCCTAAGGGTACACACAGCAAGGGTGTCTTAAAGCAGCAATAGCTATTCTATGGTTTGAATATCCCCCCAAAACTCACTGAAGCTTGATCCTCCCCATTGTAACAGTGTTAAGGGGGTGGGAAATCAGACTACAGTATTTGAAAGGTGGGGCCTTTGAAAGGTGATTGGATCATAAGGACTCTGTCCTCATGAATGAATTAATTCATTCATGGATTAATAGGTTAATGCTTTAATGAGTTAACAGGGAGTAGACTGGGAGCTTTACAAGGACTTCCCAGCCTCCAAACGCTAAAAAACAAATACTGTTTCTTTATAAATTACCCAGTTTCAGGTGTTCTGTTATAAGCAACAGAAAACGGACTAATACAGGCTATAAGTAACCTGAAGTTATGCAGAAGGAACCATCATGAAGAGAAAGATACAGGGATGTCAGTAACAGCAGGAATGATAAAGGCAAACCCTAGGAGATGTTATACTACCCTAAGACAATATACCTGTAAACTCCAATTGAGGGGCTGAAATAACCTTGCCAGTAGAAAGGTCTAGGACTCTTCCAGTTCCTGACTCATTCGGACTCTTTGAGAGTTTCTGGGACAAGTCTGAGTCTTGTCTTCCTTTTTGCCACGTGCAAACTCACAATAAAACCTCCTCACTGTCATAATCTTTGCAAGCTTCTGTTTCTTACAACTAACACAGCCAAATGAGACAGAGCTTGTAATCAAATTATGCACCCTAGAATTTACACATTATATATTTCCACCCATTGAATGCTCATAACAGCACTGTGAGACAGGTACTATTATTATCCTCATTCTTTGGATGAAGCAACTGTGGCACAAGGTTAAGTAACCTGAAGTTTTATACTTAATAAGAGGAGTCTGGTCTGAATTGTCCAAGCTGTCTGAGTAATAATAATGACATACAATTACTGCAATTATGTGTATAAATAAATAAAAATATACGTAATCATTAACAATCATATACACACCCTGAAGCGCTGAGATTGCAGGATAATGGGGCAGGGGAGCCATCTGTTAGAATTTAAAGCAAAAAGGAGCCATATGTTAGAATTATAAAGCAAAAAGGTAGAAGGATAGCTTTGTGAAGCCTGGATCATTTGCCTCCAGACTTAATTTATATAAGAAGGAAATAAACTTCTATATTATTTAAAGAATTGTTATCTTAGGTTTTCAGTTATATGTGGTTAAACCTAATTCTCACTGATACCATGAGGCTTCCTACTTCCTCCCTCTCTTCCTCCCCTCTTTACTGGGAAGGAAGTTGAATATATGCACTGACCTTTCAGATTACACAGCTAATAGGCAGCAGAAAAACTTCAAGCCAGGTATCTCTGGCTCTGAAGCTTAAGCTCCTCCCACAGTGCCACAGGTATATTCTGACTAGCATTTTGATAAGCATAGAATGCCACACCTGGTAGGAATGTCAGCCTAAAGTACCAAAAGTAGGGAAATCCTCTGGGGTTAGTGAGTAGCTTTCCTACAGCCATACTTTACTACAAAAACAGAGGGAACTGTCTCAACCCAAATTCTTTCAGATGTAAGTAAGAAAATCTCAACTCAAACTAGATTAAGCAAAATGAAAATTAATTGGTTCAAATAACTGGAAAGTGTGGGGATTTATTAGCTTCATGCACAGGTGGATCCAGGGATTTACCAATATTTGTTCTCTTTCATTTGTTTTCTCTATTTCTATCTCTCTCTATCTTTATTTTCATCTCTTTGACCTTTTTCACTCAGTGGGTTGACTTCATTCTCTCCTATAGCAATAAATCTTTCTCCAATAGGTAGAGGAAAGATGGTCCTTGATGGTCCCAATTTTACATCCTCCAATCTTAACACACCCATCCAAAAAAGCATGCCTCTGTCTCAACATCCATTTATCAGTCCTAGAGAAGATTATGATTGACACTATCTATCTAACCCTGGAATGTCATTATTGCTGTGTAATGAGGTACCAAGATTGGCTAGCCAGGGTGGGGTGGGTAAGGTTGGGGCAAGGGTTAGAGACTGACAATTCCATTAGAATGGAATGGGGTGGGGTGGGAAATGGTTTCCAAAGGAAAGAACAAAAGAGCAGGAAAAACAACATGTGTTCACTCCAAGAGCCACTAAATGTTTTTGAGCAAGGGATTAACAAGATGAAATAAGAGGTAAACAAGATAAAATAAACATGGATCCTTTAGGCAGATAAGTTGGTGGGTAACAGGAGGTGGCTCTTACAATAATCAGAAAGGGGGTGATGAAAAACTTAACCTGAGGGATAATAGTAGAAAACAAAAAAAAAAAACAAAGGTTGAAAAGTATCAGCCCCATTTCCACTTCCAGCCATGAGGGAATAACAGTATCTAGACTTAACCCTCCCACCATAAACAAATAGAAAAATTCACAAAATATGTAAAACAACTGTTTTGGACAACAAGCTACAAGAGACTGTGATCCCTAAGACAAGCGAAACAAAGTAAACTCCATGATCACTGCAGCTTTCTACCTGAAGTCAATTTCTGGTGGCACGGGGAAGGGAACCTAAAGAGAGCACAGTAGGTACTGTTGAGTTGAGATGGAGATTGGAGTTTGGGGAGGCTAAGGGAGCTGAAATTGTGGTGCAGAACATCAAGGAGGAGAAAGCTGTCATAAGATGAGTTGCAAATGTCTTCATGGGGATTCATTGAGTCTTTGGTTAGATACCAAACTGAGTATGGTAAAACTCCATAAAGATGGGGAAAGTACAAACCCTGAAGAAAGAATGATTACTGAAGAGCTGTTAGTCAGTTAATTCTCAGAGCTCACCCTGGTCCTAGAGCTTGGTTTCCACCAGTAAGAGTATTTAAACCTCACTGAATTCACTAGGTCTTTAGCAGGGGGCCCAAAAGGATCATTTCCTAGTAGTGGGGCTAACTAATCCTAGAGGAAAGGTTACTCTAGAACCACCATTACAAATCTTAAAAACAAGCCTCAAAGGAATCAAACTAACCAGTGTTAAATAAAAATTATAGGAGACCATTATTTTGGACTAAGTTCCCACACTAGACCCCCAAAAGACCAGACTAAAAACCAAAATGGAGTCACCCTTACTAACTTCCACATCACTTAGGTTGTAATCTGACCTTTCAAGAAATCAGGAGAAAGAGATAACAGCCAATTTCCAAACAGGCCATATTAAATCTTCAATAGGTATGATAATAAGTTCCCTCTGCTTTAATCCGCATACAAAAGAAGTATCCTGAAGTAACCTAATGTTAACTAGTCAGTTATTATTCTAATGTTGTCTTTCTGTCCTCACCTTACAAGGAAAGTAACTTTGAAATGACCAATCAGCTTTTTATTCTTTGCTTCTACTTTCTTCAGCCTTTTTCTGTCTGTAAAATCACCCTCTTCTGCTCAGCTCATTGGAACACATTCTGTTTTATGGAATAACATGTTACCTGATTCTAGAATCACAATAAAGCCAATTGAGATCTTTAACTAAATTTGTTGTAATTTTGTTCTTTGACACCTGCGAGTAACTTAATTGCCTGCCAGAATAAAGTCCAACGCTCTTTAAAAGATTATAGTCAAATGCAGAACTTAGTGATGTAAAATTTACAATGCCTGGCATGCAGTACAAAATTACTACATGTTTATAGCAGCAAGAAAATGTGATCCAAAATAAGGAGAAAAATAGATCAATAGAAACAGACCTAGAAAAGACAAACATTGTGAAATTAATAAACAAGGGGTGTTAAAAGAGCTCTTATAAATATGTTCAAATGTGTAACTAGTTAAGGAAAAAGGCACAGACATAATGAGGATAGAAGTGGAAGTTGTAAATAAAAACAAGTGGAATTATCAGAGACAAAAAATATAACATCTCAAGAGAAAATTTCACTGGATAGGGAATAACTGCACACTGGATGCAGCAGAAGAAAATAACTATGTATTGGAGATATAACAACAGAAACTAACAAAAATAGAGCACAGAACAAAAGAAAAAGAAGAGTGAAAAAATGAACAGAGCCTAGTAACATATGAAAAAATAGCAAGCAGTTTAATTTACATAAAATTGAAGTCCCAGAAGAAGAGGTAGATAAAGAAGCACAGAAAAATATTTGAAGATATAATGACTGAAAATTTTTTTTACGAATTTGATGAAAACCACAAAATGACAGACCCAAGAAGTTCAACAAATCCCAAACGGGGTAAGCATATTAGCAAAGCACATCAAGACACACCTTAACCAAATTCCTAAAAACAAGAGAAAAAGGACATGTTATGTACTGAGGAACAAAAATGAAAATAATTTCAGACCTCTTGTCAGAAATCCAGAAAACAACGAAATGACATCTTTAAAATGCTAAAAGGAAAAAAAATTGTCAGTTTAGAGTTCTATACACAGTAAAAATATATTGTAAAATGAAAGCAAATAAAGACATTTTCAGAAAAACAAAAGCTGAAATCATATATCACTAACATATCTGCACTAAAAGAAATGTTAAAGTGCTTCAGGAAGTGAAAAATTATACCAAATGGAAGCTTGCAGATAAACAAGAGAATAAAAAGTGCTAGAGACAGTAAATGTTTGGTTAAATATAAAAGACTGTTCATTTCTAAATTTCTATAAAGATATTTGATTATTTGAAGCAAAAATATTAAAATATATTTGGAGATTTCTATTAAAATATATGCACAAACTATGGGAGGGGGAGATGGAAGTACATTGTAAGATTCTTACATTGTACATTAAACAGTATAATATTGGAAGGTAGTCCATGATGTTAATGATGTATATTTTAAATCGTAGAGCAACTACTAAGAAAAATATTTAAAAGATATTTAATTAATAAATCAGTAGCAGAAATAAAATGGAATGCTAGAAAAACACTCAATCCAAAAGAAGGGACAGCCCATGGCTCACTCGGGAGAGTGTGGTGCTGATAACACCAAGGCCACGGGTTTGGATC
>NW_007727362.1:281937-282807 GCF_000696425.1 Galeopterus variegatus
CTTACCAGTCATCTTTAAAAAAAAAAAGTCAAAAAAGAGTGAGGGGCAGATGAAGAGCAGATGAAGCAAATAGAAAACAAATATCAATATGGTAGACTTAAACCCAACTTTTTCAATTATTAAATTAAATGTAATTGGTCTAAATATTTCAATTAAAAGCACATCACCAAATTAGATTTTTTAAAGCATGACCCAACTATATGCTGAATTCTAAAAAATCACTTTAAATATAAAACAGAAATAAGTTAAGTATGAAAGTATAGAAAAAGATATAAAATGGAAACACAAAAGATAATAATGTTGGAATGGCTATGTTAATATCAGACAAAGAAGACTTTAGAACAAAGGCTATTAAAAGTAATATTTCATAATGATAAAGGGTCACTCTATCAATACATGACAATATATAATTCTAAATTTGTATGCAATTGATAAGTTTCCAAATACATAAGACAAAAACCAACAAAATTGAAAAACAAAATGAAATAATTCACAATTATAGCTGGATATTTTAACATTCTTGTTTTAATAAATAATATAATAAATAGACAGTAAACTAATAAGGCTATATAATGCAACACTTTCAATTAACTGGACAAAACTGGCATTTCTAGACAATTCCACCAACAACTGTGGAATTCACTTTCCCCTTTAAGGGCACTTAGAACTTTCAACAAGATAAACTACATGCTAGGCCATAAAACAAATCCCAGCAAATTTTATTATATATATATTTTTTGATGGCTGGCCAATAGGGATTTGAACCCTTGACCTTGGTGTTATCAGCACCACACTGTAACCAACTGAGCTAACTGGACAATCACCAACAAATGTTAAAGAATTGAAAATATACAAAACATATTCTCTAAT
>NW_007727362.1:283761-289162 GCF_000696425.1 Galeopterus variegatus
TAACTGGACAATCACCAACAAATGTTAAAGAATTGAAAATATACAAAACATATTCTCTAATCATGAAGGTATTAAATTAGAAATTAATAACAATAAAATATCTGGAAAATTCCCCAAATATTCAAAAATTAAAGAAAAACAAATTTCTACATAGTACATGGGTAAAAAAAAAATCACAATAGTAATATGAAAATGTTTTAAACTTAATGACATTAAAACCACAGCATTTGAAAATTTGGGGTAAATAGCTAAAATAGTACTTAGAAGAAAATTTACAGTTTTAAATGCTTAAAAGTCAATAATCTAAGATCCCCCTTAAAGATCTGGAACTCTACTTCTTATTTGCTACAGGATTTAAAATGCAAATGCATAAAAATAATTATAAATCTAGGTTGATGGGTACACAACATATAAAGGTGTAATTTTTAACATAAATAACATAATGTGGGAGCAGGGTGGAGCTATAAAGGAGTATAGTTTTTGTATGCAATTGAAAATAAGTTGGTATCAATTCAAAATAGATAGTTATAAATTTATTATGTTATATGCAATCCCCATTGTAACCACAAAGAAATAACTAGAAATGCACACAAAAAGAAATTAAAATGTGTCATGACAAAAGATAAACTAAACACAGACAAATAAAAGAATAAAAGAAATGAGGGATGAAGAGCTATAAGACACACTGAAAACAACAAAACAGCAAAAGTTAGTCCTTCTCTATAGTAACTACTTTAAATGTAAATGGATTAAACTCTCTAATCAAAAGGCATAGAGTGGCAGAATAGACTTTTTTTCAAATTTTTTTCTTACCATGCTAATAAATTTCAATTTATTCTGAAAATGTTACATTTGGCTTTCCTTTTATTTGCTGCTACCTGTCATTGCCTCATCCAGGTTACCCTCACCTCACCCTTGGAGCTGACTTTTCTGTCAAGTCTCTTGTTTATTCTATTTCTTCCTGCCTTTCTCAGTCTTTACATCTCCACTGCACCACAGAGTCAAGGTTAGTACTGGTGTCAAAAATCTTCAGTAGGAGAGGATTCTAGGAAGGTGGCAGAGTAGGAAGCACCAGGAATCCTTCTCCCACCTACACAACAATTGCACTGATAGAACCTATCAGTGTAACTATTTTGGATCACTGATGTATATGGAAGGTTTGCAATTTCAAAGGCAAACTTGGTTGGGTCATTTCAATTAATTTCAGTCTTAACACTGTAGCAACTACCTATCCTCTGCTCTCAAGACCTGTGGGAGGCAGCCTTGCCCGTGTTCCTGGAACATCTTGCAAGCATCTCACTGAAGCCAGGGTTTGCAATAAGAACTCTCTTCTCCAAATATCAGAGATCTGTGTCTGATTGCTGAGTGCTGTTCCTAATCTTGGGGAGCAGACACAGAGACAGACTCTCCCTGCATTGTCGCACCTCTCCCCCAACTGTTGAAAACCACTCTCCCTTCCTATCTGAGTCTTAAAGGACCAGCACCTTTTTACGTTTTCTCCTCCCTCCATGTAATTTTTTTCTTTTTCCCCTTTTGGGAGCTAAAATTTAAAATCTAGAACATTCAAAAATAATTATGTATATGGGAAAATTTAGAAAATCACCATGCATACCCAGGGAAAGGTGCAGGCTCAGGAAAATCTGCAAACTGGATAAAGTGGAGAATCTGATTCACAGAGTTACCACATTATTACATTCAAATGTCCTGTTTTGAACAACAAAAATCACAAGGCACATAAAGAAACAAGAAAGTATGGCCCATTCAAAGAGAAAAAAAAAAGAAACCAATACAAAACATCCTTGAGAAAGACCAAATGCTGGATCTAACAGACAGGAATTAAAATAACTCTTTTGATGTGATCCCACGTTTCTATTTCTGCTTTTGTTACCTGTGCTTTGGGTGTTGTATCCAAGAAACCACTGCTAAGGCCAATGTCAAGTAGTTTTCCCCCTATGTTTTCTTCTAGAAGTTTTACAATTCTAGGTCTTACTTTTAAGTCTTTAATCTACCTTCAGTTGATTTTTTGTGTATAGTGGAAGATAAGGATCCAGTTTCATTCTTCTGTGTGTGGTTATCCAGTTTTCCCCAACACCATTTGTGGAGGAGACTATCATTTCCCCATTGTGTATTCTTGGCACCCTTGTCAAAGATTAGTTGACCATATAAGCATCAGTTTATTTCTGGATGTTCTTTTCCATTTGATCGGTATTTATGTCTGTTTTTATTCCAGTATCATACTGCTTATCCCCCAGCTTCATTGAGATATAATTGATACAGATAAGTGCACATAATTAATATATACAATTTGGTGATCATGGACATACGCATGTACTTATGTTACTATCACCACAATCCAGATAATAAGCATATCCATCAATTCCAAAAGTTTCCTTGTGTCCATTTGTAATTGTTGCTACTGTTATTTTGTGGTAAGAACACTTAAAATAAGATCAATTCTCTTGCCAAATTATTAAGTTCACAATACCTTATTGTTTACAGCAATATGTTGTACAGCAGAACTCTGGAACTTGCTCATCTTGTATACCTGTAACTTTACACCCACTGAACATCAATTCCCCATACCTCCCTTCCCTCATCCCCTGGTAACCATGATTCTATTGTCTACTTCTATACCTTTGACTGCTTTAGATTCCTCATACAAGAGGAATCATGTAATATTTGTCCTTCTGTAACTGACTTATTTCCTTTAGCAAAATATCTTCCAAGTTCATCCACGTTGTTGCAAATGGCAGGATTTCTTTTTTTTAAGTGCTGAATAATATTCCATTGTATGTATATATCATATTTTCTCTATTCATTCCTCTGTCAATGGACATTTAGGTTGTTTCCATATCTTGGCAAACGTGAAAAATGCTGCAAATGAGAGTGCAAATATCTATATGAATGCAGATATCTATATGAGATTCTGATTTCAATTTCGGGGGGTATATACCCAGAAGTGGGATTGGTGGATCATATGGTAGCTATACTTTTAAATTTTGAGGAACCTCCATACTGTTTTTCATAGCAGCTTCTCCAGTTTATATTCCCACCAATAGTGTACAGGGTTCCCTTTTCTCCACACCTTTGCCAACACTTATTATATTTTGGGTTTTTAAAAAAATAATAGCCATCTTAACATGTGTTGGATGATATCTCATTGTGCTTTTCATTTGTACTTCCTTGCTGATTACCGATGTTGAGCAAATTTTCACATACCTGTTGGCTATTTGTATGTCTTCTTTGGAGAAATGTCTATTAAAATCCTTTTGCCCATTTTTCAACTAAGAGTCTTTGTTTTCTTTTCTATTGAGTTTTAGGAGTTGCTTATATATTAGCCCCTTGTCAGATATATGGTTTGCAAATATTTTCTCCCATTCCATCTGTTGCCTTTTCACACTGTTGATTGTTTCCTTTGTTGTGCAGAAGCTTTTTAGTTTAATGCCATCCTATTTGCTTGTTTTCACTTTTATTGCCTTTGCTTTTGGTATTATATCCAAAACATCATTGCCAAGTTTAATGTCAAGAAACTTTTTCCCTATGATTTCTATTAGTAGTTTTACAATTTCAAGTCTTACTTTTAAGTCTTTATTTATTTTGAATTGATTTTGTACATGGTATGAGAAAAAGGTCCAAATTCATTCCTCTGCATTCAGATACCCATTTCCCAACACCATTTATTGAAGAGATTCTTTTTTCCCCACTGTGTATTATTCACACCCTTGTTGAAAATCAGTTTAGTATATATGTGTGAGTTTATTTCCAGGTCTCTATTCTGTTTTGTTTGCCTAAATGTGCCTGGTTTTATGCCAGTACCAAACTGTTATGAATACTGTAGCTTTGAAACATATTTAGAAATCAGCAAGTTTGATGCCTCCAGCTTTGTCCTTCTTTCTCAAGGTTTCTTTGGCTATTTATGGTCTTTTGTGGTTTCATATTTATGATAGGATTTTTTTTCTATACTGTAAAAATGTTTTTGGATGTTCTATAGGGATTGCATAAAATCTGTAGATCTCTTTGAGTAGTATGGGCATTTCAACATTATCAATCCTTTCAATCCACAAACACAGGATGTATTTCCACATATTTGCATCTGCTTTGATTCCTTTAATCAATGTTTTACAGCTTTTAGTATATAAATATTTTATCTCCTTTGTCAGGTTTATTCCTAAGTATTCTCATTGGTGCTACAGTAAATGTGATTGTTTTCTTAATTTCCTTTTCAGGTAGTTTGTTGTTGGTGTTTAGAAACTAAACTGATCTTCGTATGTTGATTTTGTATCCTGCAACTTTAGTGAATTCATTTATTGGTTCTAACGGTTTCTTTGTGTGATGTCTTTAAAAGGTTTTCTACATATAAAATCATATCCTCTAAAAACAGAGATAATTTTTTCTGCCAATTTGAATGCCTTTTATATCTTTTTCTTTCCTAATTGCTATGGCTAGGATTTGCAGTACTAAATTGAATGGAAGTGATGAAAGTGGTCCTCCCTGCCTTGTTCCTAATCTTAGAGGAAAGGCTTTTAGTTTTTTACCATTATGTCATTACCTGTAGGCTTTTCATATATATTCATTATTGTGCTGGGTTAATTTTTTTCTATACCTGACTTGTTGACAGCTTTTATCATGAAAAGGTGTTGAGCTTTTTGTTCTCCTTGTTTTATGTTTTTGGGGTTTTTTTTAGAAGCTGGCAGATACAGAGATCTAACCCTGGACCTTCGTGTTATCAGCACAATGCTCTAACCAACTGAGCTAACCAGCCAGTCACAGGTGTTGAGTTTTGTCAAATGCTTTTTCTGCATCCATTGAGATGATCATGTTTTTTTGTTCATCATTCCATTAATGTGGTATATTGCATTGCTTGATTTGCATATGTAGAACCTCCCTTGCATCCTTGGGGTAAATCCCATTTACCCAGGTGTATGCTCCATTTAATGTGCTGTTGTATTCAGTTTGCTAATACTTTGTTGAAGATGTTCGCATCCAAGTTCATAAGGGGTACTGACCTGTACTTTTCTTTTCTTTTCTTGGTTTTGGTATCAGAGTGTTGCTGTCCTCATAAAATGAGTTTAGAAGTGTTCCCTGTTATATTTTTGAAAGCCTTTAGGAATTGGTTTTAATTCTTCTGTAAACATTTGGTAAAATTTACATGTGAAGTCATCTGGTCATGGTCTTTTCTTTTTTGGAGAGGTTTTGATTATTGATTTAGTCTAACTATTTGGTATTTTTCTATTCAGGTTTTCTAATTTTTTTTTTTTAAAGATGACTGGTAAGGTGATCTTAACCCTTGACTTGATGTCAGCACCATGCTCTCCCAAGTGAACCATGGGCGGGCCCTTTTAATTTTTTATAATTCAGCCTTGATAGGTTTCATGTTTCTAGGAATTTATCCATTTTTTTT
>NW_007727362.1:289435-298136 GCF_000696425.1 Galeopterus variegatus
AGATGACTGGTAAGGTGATCTTAACCCTTGACTTGATGTCAGCACCATGCTCTCCCAAGTGAGCCATGGGCGGGCCCTTTTAATTTTTTATAATTCAGCCTTGATAGGTTTCATGTTTCTAGGAATTTATCCATTTTTTTCTAAGTTGTTGAGTTTGTTGGTGTATAATTGTTTATAATTGTCCCTTATGATCTTTTTATTTCTGTGACAACTGTTGTTATATTTCTTCTTTTATTTCTGATTTTTTTATTTGCATCTTCTATCTTTTTTTCTTACATATACAAGCCAAGGATTGGTCAATATTATTTTTCTTTTCAAAAAGATAATTTAGTTTTTTTATGCCCTATTTTATTTATTTCTGCTCTAAGCTTTATTATCTTCCTTCTTCTGGTAACAATGGGCTTAGTTTGTTCTTCTTTTTCTAGTTTCTTGAGGTATAGAGTTAGGTTGTTTATTTGAAATATTTGTTCTTTTTAAATGCAGGCATTTATTGCTATACATTCCCTTTTAGTACAACTTATGCTGTATCCCATAGATTTTGGTATGTTGTGTTTTTGTTCTGAGAAATTTTTAAATTTTCCTTTTGATTTTTTTCTTTGACCCAACTGTTAGTCAAACCATACTGTTTTAATTACTGTAGCTTTGTAATATTTTTCAAAATTAGGAAGTGTAATGCCTCCAGCATTGTATTTCTTGCTCAAAATTTCTTTGACTATTCAGGATCTTTTGTGGTTCAATCTGAATTTTAGGATTGTTTTTTCTACTTCTGTTAAAAAATAGTCACTGTGATTCATAAGAATTGCATTGAACCTGTAGATCATTTTAGGTAGTATGGATATTTTAACAATGTTAATTATTCTAATCTTTGAACAGGGGAAGTCTTTCCACTTTTGTGTAGGGGATCCTTCATAAGATGATCCACAGATTTCTCACCAGAAACTTTGGTGGCCAGAAGACGCTGGCCTTTTCAGAGTGCTGCAGTTTTGCTTTTCATAGTTTCAGTTACCTGCAATCAACTGCATCCAAAAATAGTAAATGGAAATCTGTGATTGTGAAGAAAAGTCCCATGATAGGCTGTCTATAAACTGGATTCCAGTAGCATGGCTCAGTCAAAGTCCAAAGGCCTCAAACCAGGGAAGCTGATGGTGTCCTTGGTGTAAGTCCTGGAACCCAAAAGCTGAAGAGTTTTGAGCTCTGATGTCCATGGACAGGAGAGAAGAGGGTATCCCAGCTCAAGCAGATAGAGAGAGCCAGAATGGATTTTTTTAAAAGTCATGATCCACATATATTGCACATAGGTATTGATATTCAACATTGTACCTCACAGATATGTACAATCAATTATGTTTCAATTTTTTAAAAAACAGATAAATAAATGAATAAAAAGCCATGATCCAACTATATGCTATCTACAAGAAACTCACTTTAGATATAAAGAACTCACAGGTTGAAAGTAAAAGGATGGGAAAAGATAATCCATGAAAACAGTAAACAAAATTCAGCAGGGTTGGCTATACTAATATCAGGGAAAACACACTTTAAGTCAAAAACTGTTATAAGAAATAAAAGGACACGACATGTTGATAAAAGTGTCAATTCACCAAGAAGATATAGTGGTTATCAAACATCAGCCCTCAAAAATATATGAAGCAAACACTGACAAAATCAAAGAGAGAAACAGACAATTCTACAATAATAGGAAGAGATGTCAATGCCCCTTTTTCAATAATGGGTAGAGTGACAGATTAATTTATTTTAAAAAATAGAAGACTTGAAAAACACTATAACCCAATTGGACCTAACAGGCATATACAAAACACTCCACCCAATAACATAATAATACACATTATTCTCAAGTGTACTTCAAACATTATCCAGGATAAACTATATGTTAGGTATAAAAAACATCTTAATAAATTTTAAAAGATTGAAGTCATAACAAGTATCTTTACTGATCACAATAGAATGAAAGAAATCAATAGCAAAAGGAAAACTAAAAAATTCACAGATATGTGGAAATTAAACAACATGCTCTTTTTTTTTTAATGGGCTGGCTGGTATAGGGATCTGAACCCTTGACCTTTGTGTTATAAGATTGTGCTCTAACCAACTGAGCTAACTGGCCAGGCCCAGCAACACACTCTTAAACAACCAATGGGCTACAGAAAAAAATAACAACAGAAATTAGAAAATATCTTGACATAAAATAAAAAAGAAAATATCTTGATACAAAAGAAAAAAAATACAATATACCAAAACTTATTTTATGTAGCAAAAGCAGTGCAAAAGGAGAAATTCATAGCTGTAAATGTTAATGTTAAAAAGAAGAAAGATCTCAAATAAACAACCTAAATTTATACCTTCAGGAACAAGAAAAAAAATGATAAACTGTACCCAAAGCTAGCAGAAAGAAGGAAACAAAGATTAGCACAGAGATAAATAAAAATAGAGAATACAGAAATAATGGAGAAAAATCAATAAAACCAAAAGTTAGTTCTTTAAAAAGATCAACAAAATTGACAAACTTTTAGCTAGATTGACTAAGAAAAAAGGGGGGAACATTCAAATTACTAAAATCACAAATAAAAATGGAGGTATTATTACTGGTTCTACAGAAATAAAAAGGACTATTAAAGAGTACTATAATTAATTGCACAGTAAAAAATCAAATGTTAGATGAAATGGACAAATTCCTACACCCAACCTACCAAGACTGAATTGTGAAGAAAAAATATGAACAGACCTGTATAACAAGAAAGGAAATTGGATCGATAATTTTAAATCTGGCAACAAAAAAAGTTCCTGAACTAGATGATTTCACTGGTAAATCTTACCAAGCAGTTAAAGAACTAACACCAATCCTTTTCAAACTCTTCCTAAAACTCCAAGACAGTAAAATACTTCCTAATCTATTCTGAGGATGTCATTACCCTAATACTAAAGCCAGACAAAGAAACTACAAGAAGAGAAACTTACAGATCAATATCACCTAAGAATGTTGATGCAAAAATAAGCAGATTAAAAATAAAAACAAAAAAGAAAAAGAAAAATGCCACAACAAAACATACAAACAAAAAGTTGATACAAAAATTTTCAACAAAATATTAGCAAACCAAATTCATCAGCATATTAAAAGTATTATAAACCATGATCAAGTGGGATTTATTCCTGGAATGCAAGGATGGTTCAATATACAAACACACACACACACACACACACACACACAAACACAAAGATATATAATAAATAGAAATAAATAAATATGTTAAGAGAATAAAGTAAAAAAACCACATGATCATATCAATTGCTTCATAAAAAACATTTGACAAAAACCACACCCTTTCATGATAAACACACTCAGCAAACTAGGACTAGAAGGAAATTACCTCAATATAAGAATATCCCCTATATAAAAAACCACAGCTAACATACTCAATGTGAAAGACTGAAATCTTCTTTAAAGATCAGGAGCACTATGAGAATGCCTACTAGCACCATTTCAATTCAACACAGTATTAGAAATTCTAGCTAGAGCAATTAAGCAAGAAAAAAATTAAAAGCATTCAAATTTAAGAGAAAGAAGTAAAATTATCTCTATTCATAGACAATATAATTTTATATGTAGAAAACAGGAAAGATTCCATGAAAAAAAACTATTAGCACTAATAAATAAATGCAGCAAAGTTGCAGAACACAAAATCAATATGCAAAAATTAGTTGCATTTCTATATACTAACAGTGAACAATGTGAAAAAGAAATTAAGAAATAATCTCATTTACAATAGCATAAAAAATAAAAAAATACTTAGGAATAAACTTAACCAAGGAAGCAAAACACTCATACACCAAAAACTATAAAGCATTTCTAAAAGAAATTAAATAAGATACAAATAAATAGAAATGAATCCCATACTCATAAATTAGAAGCTTAATATTGCTTTTTTAGAAGCTTAATATTGTTAAAATGTTCATACTACTCAAAGCTATTTACAGAGTTAATGTAACTCCTATTAAAATCCCAATGGCATTTTTTTAAAAATAGAAAAAAATCATGAAATTAATATAGAATTTCAAAAGGCCCCCAAACATTCAAAACAATCTTGAAAAAGAAGAGGCCTCACACATTCTGATTTAAAAACATATCACAGAGCTACAGTAATCAAAATAGTGTGCAATTGGCATAAAGACAGAAATATCGAACCAGTGAAACAGAGTAGAAAACTCAGAATAAACCCTCTCATATATGGTTAAATGATTTTCTAAAAGGGTGCCAATAACACACAATGGAGAAAGGACAGTCTTTTTCAACAAATTTTATTGGGAAAACTGAATACCCACAGGAAAAAGAATATAGTTGAGCCCTTTATTTTTTTTTATTTTTTATTTTTTTAAAAGATGACCAGTAAAGTGACCTTAACCCTTGACTTGGTGTCAGCACCACACTCTCCCACATGAGCTAACCAGCCATCCCTATATAGGGTTCCAAACCTGTGGCCTTGCTGTTATCAGCACCACACTCTCCCAAGTGAGCTACGCTCCAAATGGATCAAAGACCTAAACGTAAGATCAAAAACTATACAACCCCTAGATGAAAACATGGGGAGAAAGCTTTATGACATTGAATTTGGCAATGATTTCTTGGGCATAAAACCAAAAACAAAAGAAAAAAAATAGACAAATAACACTTCCTCAAAATTAAAAATTGCTTAAAAAGACACTAACAACAGTGTGAAAAAGCAACCCATAAAATGAGAAAAAATATTTGCAAATCATATATCTATCAGGGGTTAATATCCAGAATAAAGAACTCTGTAATATACATTTTTCTAAATGTTCCACATATTATGACAGTTTGACATCTTTAAAAAACCTTTCTTTCTTTTTAAAAAAAAGGGGGGGGGGGGCAGCCCGTGGCTCACTCAGGAGTGTGGTGCTGATAACACCAAGGCCACAGGTTCGGATCCCATATAGGGATGGCCGGTTGTCTCACTGGGTGAGCGTGGTGCTGACAACACCAAGTCAAGGGTTAAGATCCCCTTACCGGTCATCTTTTAAAAAAAAAAAAAAAAAAAAAAAACCTTTCTATCTGGGGACAGACTTTCTAGCTTGCCAGTTCTTGGACATAGCAATGGTCCCATCATGTCTCTGATATGCAAAGTGCTATGGGTCAAATGTGTCCCTCAGAAGTTCATGTATTGGAAGCTTGGTCTCCACTGTAACAGTGTTAAGAGCGTAGGAAATCCAGTTATGGTATATGAAAAGTGAGACCTTTAAGAGGTGATGAGCATGTAAGGACAATGCCCTCATGAATGGATTGATCCTTTCATGGAGTCATGGGCATGGTTCTGGTGACTTTATCAGGATAGCAAGTGAGAAGGCTAGCTCACTCTTGCTCAGGCCATTCCCACCATGTGATACCTTGTGTTGCTATAGAGAGTCACCCCACCAGGAAGAAAACCCTCACCAGATGTGTTCCCTGGACTTTGGACTTCTCAACCTCTGAAACTGTAAGAAATAAATTTCATTCCTTTATAAATTATCCAGTTTCAGGTGTCCTGTTACAAGCCACAGAAATGGACTAATACACAAACTAACCAATTTAAAGTCATACCTCCTCTATCAGGCCATATATCCCTAGATGCAATATTCCTTTGCCTTAATCATCCGAGGGCCAGGTACCAGGCAACTAGGGACCTCTTCTATAGCCCAAAGCCTGCCAAATCATGATTATTCAAATAGCCACACCTAAACTGTTCACCCTGTCCTGCCCTGCCTTTCCCAAGGAAATCACAATAAAGGCTCTGGCCTAGTGTTTTCCCTAAGCCTTGTCTTCTGCCTCATGACCACCCTGCTGTCTTTCTCATATGGCCCTGCACAGTATGCTGTGCCTTGCCTCCTGTCTCTAGAACCTGTGAGTATAATAACCCTTGATTTTTCCTGAGCCTCTGTCTCCTCTTGTGGCTGCACCTGACTGACCATATCATAAAATAATACAAAACAAACTCCTACAACTCAACAACAACAAAAACTCCAATTAAAAAAAAAATGGGCAAAGAACTTGAGTAGACATTTTTTCAAAGAAATTATACAAATGGCTAAAGAACACATGAAAGAATGCTCAACATCACTAATTATTAGGGAATGAAAAAATCACTATGAGATACCACTTCATACCCATTAGAATGGCTATTATCAGAAACAATAATAATAATGTGTTGGTAAGGATGGAGAAAAATTGGAACACTTGTGCATTGCTGGTAGAAATGTAAAATGGTACAGCTACTATGTAAAACAATATGGCAGTCCTCAAAAAAATAACCATTTTAGACAACTCATATAAGTACAATGATAGAGCTTTTGTCTTTTTGTGACTGGTTTATTTCATTTAGCATAATGTCCTCAAGGGTCATCTGTGTTGCAGCATGTGTCAGAATTTTATTTCTTTTTAAGGCTGAATAATATTTTGTTGCATGCCTATATCACATTTTCTTCATAAACTCATCTGTTGATGGACATTTGGGTTGTTTCCACCTCTTGGCTATTGTGAATAACACTGAACATGGATGTGCAAACATCTACTCAAGTCCCAGATTTCAATTCTTTTGGAAGTATACCCAGAAGAGGGATTGCTAGATCATATGGTAGTTCTATTTTTAATTTTTTGAGAAACCACTACAGTTTTCCATAACAGTTGTACCATTTTACATTCTCACCAACAGTGGCAAAAGGTTCCAATTTTTCTACATCCCCTCCAACACTTATATTCTGCTTCTTAAGGTTTTGGGGTTTTTGTTTTTGTTTTTAGTAATAGCTGCCCTAATGGGTGTAAGGTGATATTAGCATTGTGATTTTGATTTGCATTTCTCTGATGATTAATGATATTGAGCATCTTTTCATATCCTTGGTAGCCATTTATATATCATCATTGGAGAGATGTCTATTCAAGTCCTTTGCCCATTTTTTAATTGGGTTATTTGGGGGATTTTGGTTGTTTAGTTTAGTAATTCTTTTTACATTCAGGATATCAGATATATGATTTGCAAATATTTTCTCCCAATTCAAGGTTCCCTTGTACGCTTTGATGCACAAAAGTTTTTAGGTTGATGTAGTACCATTTGTCTATTTCTTCTTTTGTTGCCTCTGCTTTTAGTGTTATATCTAAGAAATCATTACTAAATCCAACGTCATGAAGCTTTTCCCCTGGTTTTCTTCTAGGAGTTTTATACTCTGGGGTCTTAGGTTTAGAACTTACACCCATTTTGAATAAATTTTTGTATGTGGTGTAAGATAAGGATCCAGACAGCTATTTTTATAGAAATTTCACCTAAGAGTGAAATTGCTAGGTCATAGTATATTGAGTAACTTTTTAAGAAAATAAAAAAAGTACAAACTTAAAATATGTGCAAGCTTATTTTAGAATTCATATGAAAATTTAAAAGACCTAGAATAACCCCCCAAAAGTTTGTTTTTTCATTGGAACATAGTTGGTTGTACATATCTGTGGGGTACAGCATTGAATATCAATACCAGTGTGCAATATGTGATGTTCAAATCAGGATAATTAGTATATTCCTCATTATACAATGTAATCGATTTTCAACCAATACCTCTTTCTCCTCTCCCTCTCCCCATTTCCCACCCCCAGCAACCTCAGTTCTGCTCTCTTGTCTTATTGTCAACATATTATTGTGCTTTTTGTATCTTTTTTATTTATTTGTTTTATTTGTCTGTTTTTTATTAGCTCCCACATATAAGTGAGGACGTGGTATTTCTCTTTCTGTGCCTGGCTTATTTCACTTAACATAATTTTCTCTAAGTTCATCCATGTTGCTGCGAATGGCAGAATTTCATTCTTTTTTATAACATAGTAGTATCCCATCATATAAATATACCACATTTTCCTTATCCAGTCATCTGATGATGGGCATTTAGGTTGGTTCCAGCTCTTGGCTATTGTAAATAGAGCTGCAATAAACATGGGAGCACAGGTGTCATTTCAACATGATGATTTCCATTTCTTTCAGTATATACCCAGCAGTGGGATTGCTGGATCATATGGAAGTTCTATCTGCAGTTGTTTGAGAAACCTCCATACTGTTTTCCATAGTGGTTGTACTAATTTACAGTCCCACCAACAGTGTAGGAGAGTTCCTCTTTCTCCGCATCCTCACCAGCATTTGTTACTCTCTTTCTTCTTGATAACAGCCAGTCTAACTGGGGTGAGATGATATCTCAGTGAGGTTTTGATTTGCATTTCCCAGAAGCTGAGTGATGTTGAACATTTTTTCACATGTCTGTTGGCCATTTGTATATCTTCCTTTAAGAAATGCCTATTCAGCTCTTTTGCCCATTTTTTAATTGGGTCACTTGCTTGTTTACTGTTAAGTTGTTTGAGTTCCTTATACATTGTGGATATTAATCTTTTGTCAGATGCATATTTTGCAAATATTTTCTCCCGCTCTTTGTCTTTTCACTCTGTTAATTGTTCCTTTTGCTCTGCAGAAGCTTTTTAGTTTGATATAATCCCATTTGTTTATTTTTCCTTTTGTTGCCTGTGCTTTGGGTGTCATATTCATAAAGTCTTTGCCCACTCTTACTTCCTGAAGTGTTTTCCCTATGTTTTCTTTGAGGAGTTTTATAGTTTCAGGGTGTATATTTAATTCTTCAATCCATTTTGAGTTGATTTTGGTATATGGTGAGA
>NW_007727362.1:298893-299822 GCF_000696425.1 Galeopterus variegatus
TTTTGATAATTTGGACTTTGTCAAAAATAAAAACTCCTAAATAAATAAACAAATAAATAAAACTCCTGCTTTTCTAAAGATATTATTAAGAAAATGAAAGAGCAACTCAAAGAGTGGGAGAAAATATTCACAATACATATATTTGAAAAGGGACTTGTATCAAGATATATTAAAAACTCTTGCAACTCAATAATAAAAAGGCAATACCCAATAAAAAATGAGCAAAAAATATGAACAGACATTTCACAAATGAAGATTTGTATAAGTGGCCTGTAAATATAGTCATGTGCTGCATAAGAATATTTTGGTCAATGACAGACAAGATTTACGATGGTGGTCCCATAAGATTATAATGGCTATACCATATAGCCTAGGTTCATAACAGGCTATACCATCTAAGTGTGTATAAATACACTATATGATGTTTTCAGAGCAACAAAATCGCCTGATACATTTCTCAGAACATATCCCCATCATTAATTGATACATGAAAATGATGATAATATTCAACATCATTAGTCATCAAGATAATGCAAATTAAAATCAAATGAGGAAATACTACAACACACCCAGTAGAATGACTAATACTAGAAAGACTGACTATATCAAACATTGGTAAGGATATGGAGCATCTGGAATTCTCATACATTACTAATAGGAATGTACAATGGTAAAACCACTCTGAAAAAGTTTGGCATTTTCTTTAAAGTTTACTCATTATAATATGACCCAGCAATTCCATTCTTAGGTATGTACTTAAGAGAAAGGAAAGCATATGTCTGCACAAACTATTGAACATGGAATGTTTTTGGCAGCTTTACCTATATTAGCCCAAAACTGGAAACAACCCAAATGTTTACCCACAGATAAATGAATAAACAAATCATAGTATATCCATGCAATGGAAACTAGCCAGCAAAAAAAAAAAA
>NW_007727362.1:300891-315859 GCF_000696425.1 Galeopterus variegatus
TATGTATATACATATATATATATATACATACATACATATATATATATATATATATATATATGCACACACACACACACACACACACACACAGGCTGTCCCTAGCTTACAGTGGTTCTACTAATGATCACAATGATGTGAAAGTGATATGCATTTAGTAGGACTTTGGGGGGCAGTGGGGATGCAATTTAGCTCATAACAGGGCTTAAGTGCAGGATGGGAGAGAATGGTGACTTTGATATGAAGGGCATGGTTGGTAGAATCAGATTGCAGGGGATTACAAAGGAAAAGTTCAACTTTGAAAATAAAGTGAGGAAGAAAAAAAAAAAGAAAGCAACATGTAAGGAACAGGTTCAAACAACTGAAAGACATTACCCATGGCCAAGAAGCACTTATGCATAAAAGACTGATGAGTTTCTACAACATCCCAATCCAGTCAAAACAACCATAGAGTAGTCTCATTATGAATGGAAGACAACAATGGACTGAATGGTCCTTGTCCAGAGAGAATGTGTGTAGGGCAACTCAGGAAGGCAAGGCAGAACATGAGTGCCTGTGTGCCTCAGGAACTGTCCAGAAGTGGCACAGGGGGTGGAGGGGCATGTGACTTACCCAGGCACACAAGTATCTGCAGCCACTTTAGAGTAGAGCTGGATGTGACAGGATGGCTCAGCCTGATGCTACTGGCCATTAGGATGATCCACCTGGCTGCCCCTCTCACAAAGGGCTGCTGACCACGGGGAAATGTGCCACTTGTGAGCACGGGAGTCCTGCTAGCTAGATAGGTTATGTTTCTTGTAGTTTATCCACTGGTCTCCTGGAAGCATAGTTGGCAGGGTAGTAATTAGGGCTGACCCCAAGTATTCCAGGTCTCCTCTCCTCCCAAGAACCTGCTAGGATGGCATTTCTCCACACCTTTGAATTTAGGTGAGGCCATGTGACTTACTTTGACCAATGAAAAGTGAGTGAAAAGAACGTGGGTCTCTCTCCTCCAGGGGGAAGCTTTAAGAGACAGTTCGGGATTTGCTGTAGTCCTTTTCCTTCTCTGCAATTATTGAGTTGGAGCCTCTATCAGCCTGGATCCCTGAGGGACAAAGGTGAGCAGAGTCCCTGTGCTGGCCCACACTGGATGTGTAGCATAAGTGAGAAATACACTTTGTTGTGTGAAGTCACTGTAATTGGAGGATTAATTGTTATTGTAGTAGAACTTAGCCCATCCTGACTGTTGCAGTTAAGTGTGAGCTTATCCTGCAGAGTCTGCTCATCTCAGTGTTTAGAAATGAAAAGCAAAATTTCTGAACAAAAAAGCTTGGATCCAGACCCTGAGACCAAGTGACTGGTTGAGTGGCTAACTAGCCTTCTTCCTTCTCTTCAACTTGCAACCATTTCCATTTGAGGTGCTGCATTTGGCTTGATTATAGTAGCTCACTATGGGATGAAGTCCACATTCTATATCAAGAATTCTGTATCCTCCACAAACCAGCTGTTTGTGGGCCATACCTGGCATACAGACATGTTCATTTAGCAGTGCTTAAAATTTTTAATTAGTTAAAATTGGCAGATTTACGAAAAACCTGGATTTTTCAATGTTCAGAAAAAAGTAGAATATCTAGCCCCCTCGATCCTGCATTCTCATATTGACTTGAAGCAAAATCAGAGCTACCCTCTTCAGAAGAGAACTGAGCACACCAAAATGCCACAGTCCCCACTATTCCATATTGTCTTAGCCTCAGCTGGATCAATTCATTTATGTCATCTGCCTGAACTCTATGTGTTTGACTTTGTGACCTCTGTGTCTACTGCCATCCCTTCACCTTTACACTCAACACACACACACACCCTTCCTTCCACTCACTCTATCCATCTTATATTTTCCCAAATGTTCTTTTTCACACCTCTTTGCCTTTGCAATCTATTTCCTCATCTAGAATGCCCTTCACATCTCTACTGACTGTAATAAGCTTGTTCATCTGTCAAGACCCAGCTCACCTGTCACTACCTAGGGCAGTAGACACCTACCTCGGCAACCACCTCCCTTCCTACAGCTCCCAGCCTTCCTTGGAGTTGGAGACAGTCATGAGAGGGCAAATGAGGTAAAAGTGGAAGTGCACGGTGGATTTCCAGGAGGGACACCTAAAAGAAAATTGTCTCTCCTAAAAGCTGGTGTGCACTGCCACCTGCCTCCTCCCTCAGTCTAGCCTCCAGAACACAGAATGTGCCCTCTTTGCTACTCCTCACTTCCTTCATGTCTCTTCTCAAATGTTACCACTCAATCAGATCTTTTCTAACCACCCTATTTAAAATATTGATTCCTCTCCCTCCCCAACCATCCTGATCATCCCTTCCCTGCCCTTTTTCCCCATGGCATGTACTTTTTAATGTACTATGTAATGTATTTATTTATATTTATTATTTATTGCCTGCTCCCCCATTAGAATATAAGCCTCAACAAGGGCAGGGAATTGTCTGTCATTGTTATGGTTTTTCACTTGTCTATCCCAAGCACCCAGAATGGACCTATGGCAGACATTAATAAATATCTTAAATGAATAAATAAACCTCATCCATTTCATACCATTTGAAAATCAGACATTTTTAAAGGTTCAGCGTTACCCCCACTTTCCATTAAAATCAAGCCCTATAGACTGTCCCTGGATACCACCTCCTGGATTAATCATCCTCTTGACCCCCCCAGACACTACCCAAGTGTTAGTCTACATCATCTCCCTCTAGTTATTGCAACAGCATCCTACCTGTCTCTCTGCTCCCAATCCTTTCCCCTCAAACTGCCCCTACAGATGAGGACCCCACTGGTTCATTGCCCTGCTTAAAACGTTCTATGGTCCCCATGACCCTCACGCTAAACTCTAAAATGGCCCACGAGGCCTTGTGTGATCTGATCCCAACTCCTACCACGCATCCTTATCCTCAAATTGACCCCAACATTCCTTAGACCTACAGAACTTCTTAGTGTTGACCCAGGAGCTCTCTTCCCTTTCTGCTGAAAATGCTCTCCCCTGCCTCTTTCACCAGGCTTGCTTCTGCCTGTGCTTGGGGACTAATGGACCATCTCCTCCAGGAAGCCTTCCCTAACTGCTTCTCAGGCTGGGTGAGCTGCCCCATCTCTGTGTTCACAGATCAGCCTCTGCTGATCTCTGTCAGCTTTTCTGACTTCACCATGAAATCATGTGTGCCTTGAGGACTAGAGTTTTGTCTTATCCTGTAATCCCAGTGAGGGGACACCATCTACACCTAAGGCAGGATGAAGGGAAGGAGGAAAGCTGAGAAGAGGGAAGGAAGGAAATCATTGGGTCACAAATGCTCAGCTCTCTTTCTGGACACATGGTGGGGCTGCACCTCCCACCCACCTGAGCTCATGCATGGCCATGTGACCTGCTCTGGCCCATGAAGTGTGAGGGAAAATGGCGTGTGTCACTTCCAGGCAGAAGCAGAAGGGCCAGTCTGTGCTCTCCATGCTCTTTTCACTGCCTGCTGGGTCGCAGAAGTGCACGCTGAGATGGAGTCTCTGTCAGCCAAGGCTCCTGAGTCGCTAAGATGATCTGAGCCCCTGGCCAACCGGCAGTGGACACACAGCATTGAGGCAGGAAGACACTCTTCTTCTGAACTGCTGGGAGTTCAGGGTTTACTGTTAACCTAGCACGATCACATGCGTTCTGACTGATGCAGTTGGTTTGAGGGAAAATCACATCCTTCCAACCTCTTATTCCCTGAGAATATCAGACACCCCCTTGCCTTTCCCACTGCCATACAATTTTAAATCCAATTTTGTTTTCCAAGGGCTTCCTTTGATCTTTGCAAAGACGCTATAAGGTAAACAGTTCAAATATTATTATCCCCTCTCCTACAAACTCAGAAAAATGACATGAGATTCCCTGGGTAGAAAGAGAGAACAGCTAATATTGGAACCTGGTCCCTGACTCCTCATCCAGGGCTTATTAGTTGGCTCCAGGAAATAAAATAGCACAGGTCTAAAAAGAGTCTAAAATTAGGGGGTCGACAGCAGAAAGGGGTCCTTCTCTTGCTACAGAGGAAATACAGTTGTCCCTCAGTATCCATGGGGCATTAATTCTAGGACCCCTGAGGACACCAAAATCCAAAGACACTGAAGTCTCTGATATAAAAAGGCTTAGTATTTGCATGTAGCTACAGAGGAAATACAGTTGTCCCTCAGTATCCATGGGGCATTAATTCTAGGACCCCTAAGGACACCAAAATCCAAAGACACTGAAGTCTCTGATATAAAAAGGCTTAGTATTTGCATGTAACCTATGCACATCCTCCTGTATACTTTAAATCATCTCTAGATTACTTAAAATACCTAACACAATGTAAATGATATGTAAATAGCTGTTACACTGCCTCCTTTAGGAAATAATGGCAAGAAAAAAGTCTGTACCTGCTCAGTGCAGATACGATATTTTTTCCAAATATTTTCAATCCAAGGTTGATTGAATCCAGGGATGCAGAACCCACAGATGAGGAGGGCTGGTTGTATATCGAAATGGTTAGGATCACAGACTTTGGAGCCAGGCTGCCAGGAGTTCAGTCCTAGCTCCAACCTTACTAGCCAGCAACCATGAGCAGACTGCTTAATCTCTATCTCTCTTCCCCAGCCCTGTCAGACGGCGATAACAACAGTACCTACTTCATACTCTTGTTGTGAGTTTCAACTAAACTGATCCACGAGGAGGGCTTGACATGGCATCTGGCATATAATAAAGGCTCAATAAGATGTAGTTATTACCGTCCTATTACTGCAGTTACTCTTAACCAGCTGCCTTCTAGGATGGTAATGCCAGGCTCTTGCCACAAGGTGGCACTGTTGTCTCTGGCCACCCTTCCTGAGTTTCTAAAGTTTCGTTTCTCAAAATGCCAAGTTGGGCAAGGACGGAAGAAGGACCCTGAAAAAGATGAGAGTCTGGGCACACACACACACACACACACACACCTCACCATGGTCATAGATGGGTCTGGGAGTCTGGTGGCGAAGGGTGACTGACGCCACTGCTGTAGAGCCAAACACTTACGAATCACCTGAGAACTTTGTTAAAACTCAGATTCTGATTCAGCTGGTCTGGGCTGGGGCCTGGGATTCTGCATTTTTAATGCGTGCTCACTCATGCCCATTCTTCTAGTCCATGCACCATACTTTGAGTACCAAGAACCTAAAGGACCTGGCCCATTGCCTGGCAAATGGAAGCAGCGTGTACTTTCTGAGTGCTTACTATATGTAAGATCCTTTTGTGTACTAATTCTTTCAGCCCTCACAATAACCCCATAAAATCACTATTATTGTCCCCCTTTTATGGGGGAGAACAAAAACATTAAGTAACTTTCCCAAGGTTATAACCATTAATTATTAGCAGAGCCAGAACTCAAACACTACACTTCTGCTAAATCAAATAATATTGTTTTATGTTGAATTAAAGTAAATGTGATCCACCTTTCTCCCTCTCACTTTCCAGGAAAAAAGGAAAGGTCACTAAGGCAGCATAGTAAAGTGGTAAAGAGGGCAAACTCTGGAGGCAAACCTCCTAGATTCATAACCTTCCTTCCACTCAGGAGCTGTGTGACCTTGACAAGTTGCTCAACCTTTCTGTGCCTCATTTTCTTCAACTCAAAACTGGGAATAATACTAGCCTCTACTCCAGTGAGTTGCTGTGAGGATGAAGTGAGAAACTGAATAAGGTACTTATCAGTACACTTGGCACATGGTAAGGACGCAGATATTGCCTGCACTGAGGGCACACATCTAAGGCTGTGCGAACTGCCAGGAAAAATATTCTACCCTTTGGGCTTCAGGGAGCTCACAACCTAATGAGGGACAGTGAGAGAAGGTGCTAATGCAAGGGCCATCAGAACACCCGTGAGGACAGATCACCACCATGTAGCACAGCAAGAGGCAGCCCCTCAGCACCCACACATGCAAGAGTTCATTTGTATGTACCTGCCCCTCCTCCCCAAATAGTTCAATATCTTGAAGGACTCCACCCACCACCCACTCAACAAGCCCAAAGAGGGCATGAGATGGGGGCTGCAAATGTGCTTGGCCCTCATTCCAAAAGCTTCTTGCAGCATGAGCTGACCACACGTGGATGACTGCAGCATGTAAAGACACTTGATTTGTACTTGAGGCCTCTAAATGCACACCTACTACTTCATATGGCACCTCCATTCCAATGCTGGGGGAAAATCAGCATCAGATTTACTGAGAGAAGGGGGCCCTGGTGGCCTTGAATGTGGGGCCTGTCCATTTTCAAGGGTGAGCCTAAGATATTTTTTACTTTGTAGTTGCAGTTTAAACCCCAGGTAAGTTGAGCCTGCTCATTTGGGTTGTAGTTAACAATGTGTCTTCAAGAGTCAGCAAACAATCTAACTGCCCATCACAGCTCTCTACAAAGAGCTACTAGAGCAGCTAAAAAAAAAAAAAATGTGGGGGCTCTTGATGTTCTGATATGGAAAGATCTCCAAGATATAGTGTCCTAGGAAAATAACAAGGTGCAGATTGGTATGGATAGTTTGCTACTCTCTGTGCAAAAGAGGAGAGGAGACGTGTTTGTATTCAGTTGTGTGTGCTTTAAAATGTGTGTGCTCATAAAAATCTAATAGTGATGGTTCCCCGCCCAGTGGCGGGTATCCACTAGGCAGATGGCAGACAAAGTTAGGAGAAAACCCTCCCACTGAATACCCTTTTTTAAAAATTGTGGTAAAAAACACGTAACATAAAATTCACCATCTTTACCATTTTCAAGTGTACAATTTGATAGTGTTAAGTGTATTCACATTGCTGTGTAACAGCACTGAATACATTTTAATACTTCTGTAAATTTTTGAACCACATAACTGTATTGTCCATTTAAAAATTAATTTAAATGTCATTATGCCCAAATAATATATCATTGATTTCTACCTCAGTTGAGTAAACAGAATCACCATATTGTGAAAGAGTTAGAAAAAAAGAACGTGTACTTTGAAATCAGACTGAATTCATTTCTGTCCCTGCCATTTACGGACCTTGGGAAAGTCAAGTAACTGCTCTAAGCCTTAGTCTCCACGTTCTTTAAAATGCACATAAAAATGGTGCCCCTGGAAGCATTACTGGGAACATTAAATGAGAATTCCTGTGAAGCACGGAATCCTAAGAATCTAGCCCAGAGTGAGCTCTGAGTTCACACTGACTGTATTTCCTCACTGCGCCTGGAGGAAGACTGGACAATGGGGGTGCATTTTAAGCCAGAGCGGTGGTTCTCAACCTTTGGAGCATCAGAATCCCCTGGGGTGCCTGTTAAAAGTATCCATGCTCAGAGCCCACCCCAAACCCACTGAGCCATGATCTACCCATTAAGCAACGCTATTTTAAAACACCCTTTTCACCCCTTTAATTCGGGTACAACAAAGCTAGAGAGTAGCTAAGGCTGAGGTGTCCTGTGCTCCTGGGCTTCACCTCTTGACCTCCAGCTGCAAAGCCTTATTCGACTCTGAGCTTGTCATTCACAGTGTCACCATGTGGACGCTGGGGAGCTGAGAGGTGGCAGGGCCGGCCGACTAACAGGAGCTCCGGAGTCATCCCGGGAGAATGTTAAGAAAGAGAGTCTTAGGGCGCAATTTCCCCCTCATGTGACCTGGGGGTGGGGGGAAGTCGCCTCCCCTCTGTGACATCATATCAGCTTCTCTCCACCTAAAGCAGCAAAAAAGAGAGAGCAGTGTCCTGACTGAATTGTATTGGGCTTCTGATGCAGCGCCCCCCTCGCTGTTCCTTCGCATCCGGGGAAGAATGGGGATAGGACAGAAGACATGGTTAATGGGGCTGTCGCTGCTTACCAACTTTCTTTCGTTTCCCCCTCAAGTCCCTCCCATCCGTGAGCAGCTCGTTCTGCCAATCACAAGAACATTTACTTTGCATCCCAATATGCCCTTGCCACCTGCCCGCAAAAGATCTGCGTCCGGCGGGTTGACCCGGGGATTCTCATCCTCACTCCTGGTAAAAGGAGTTTGGAATCCACCCTGCTCCGCGCGGTCGGAGGCTGCACTGACGCCGGGGGAACAGCAGGTGGCGCCACGGACGAAGAGAGCCTTCAGTAGCGGAGTCTTTCCTAGAGAGCGCAGAGGCGTCTGCTGCACGGAGGGGCTCAATAAATATGTGATAAGTGGGCGACTGTCGTGTCAGTTCTTCGGCCAGCCCTTTGGCCCATACACGTGGCTTTTCCAAATGATTTGCCGTTTTTAGCATATCGCCGCATAAGGGACAGTGTACTTGGTCCGGAAACACCAGCTAGGATGAGTATTCCCCACATTTGAGTGATTTGCATGCCTCTTCATGATTTTTGGACATATCAACACGCAGTCATAATTACTATTCAGTTAATATTTTTCTTAAAATCAACTCGCTTTTTAAAATTAAATACAATTATAAAGCAAACAATTTATTACTATAGTAACTGGAAGCCCAGTATTTCTTACCAAAACAAGAGAACTATAAAAATAAGCACACAATAGTTGCAATGTCTTAAAAGTCTGGTTGTTCACCACAAAAAAAAATCATCTGACATAGCATCAGCGGTGTATTTTCCACGCTTTAGGAAAAACTGGGATTCTAGTACCAGCTTTGCCAGGAATTCTGAATGAAAGGAGGAAAGAGGTGTTGAAGAAAGCAGAGAAAGAAATCAGAGAGAGAAGTAGTGACACTTTTTAGTTGCAAAATAAAGGTAATCCTGAGTGATATTCCGTATTGTGCAGCTAATTCCATGGCCTTCCTGCAGGACCCACAGACTTCCAGAAACTGCAAAGGCTTTTTTTGCTGGGAAGCTGAAGGGGAAGGGTGGAGACCCAGCTTCCTGTGAGTCTGCCCCACCCCTGCAGCAATCATGCCAAGCATGATGGCATCTTAGGGTTAGGAAGTCCTTACGGCTCACCAGCTGGCTCCCCCAAATATCCGATGACACATCTCTCCCACATTCTTGCTGAGAGCTCTTCTTGCCTCTGCCCATCTATTACCTGCTGTGGATGCAGCCCATGTGTGGGGCACGGGCCAGGACAGAGGGCAAGATGTGGGTGTCCTGGGCAGGGAGAAAGAGCCGGTGGCATGGCCCTTCCCCAGACATGGTGGGTTAGCCTGTTGTTAGAGGTCAGTCCACTCTGGTCTGTGGGGCACGGGCCAGGACAGAGGGCAAGATGTGGGTGTCCTGGGCAGGGAGAAAGAGCCGGCGGCATGGCCCTTCCCCAGACATGGTGGGTTAGCCTGTTGTTAGAGGTCAGTCCACTCTGGTCTAGGTTGTACGGAAAGATAACCATGGGACTATAGGCAAGGCACTTCACCTCTTAGTCTTGGTTTCCTCATCTATAAAATAAAAAGGGTGGATCAGACAGGGCCTTACAGTCAGGGCCAGTCCCAATCCCCTCTCCAGCCAGATTCCTCCTGGCCAACCCTGTCTTCCATTGCACACAGGAGTTTTATAGCAGCGTGTGCAGATGGTCCGAGAACAGCCAATAAACTGTGGTCAAGTAGGATGAAGACCTCCTCACTGTCTGTGTCCTGCAGTCCTGGGATGTGGAAAGGTTGTTTGTGCCCTCTTGTCCTAGAGATCTTTAGGTCAAGAAGGCCAATTATTGGTCGTCAACTAGGCTAGTACAAGTTTGGGTGTGGGAGAGTTCCAGGGAACCAAGGCACGCCTCCGGTTCTGCAAGGAAGTTCTTCACGCCCTTCTGGTTCTGCAAGGAAGTCTTCAATATTGCAGACCTGCTGTGCCAGTTATGGCTCTGTCCCTTCCAGTGGTGGGGACTTCAGACAAGTCCACCATCCTTCCCAGGCCCACCAGGCCTGCATGCTCTGACCCCTACCCACCTCTCAACCTCAGTCCCTTTCCTTCCTCCTCCCTCACCCAGCTCCAGGCACACGGGCCTCCTTGCTGCTCTTCAGACACACCAGAACCTTTGCACTAACTGTCCCCTCTTCCTAGAACCGCTTCCCCAGATGTCCAGGCTGTGTAAAGTAACACAAGTGCACAGAGCCCTCATCACCGTTAGGGACATCCTTTTCCTCCATTCCTCATATTCCCATGTGCAGGGGACCAGCCTTGTGGACAGCACCATCTCTCTTGGCCTCTCTCACTATCCACCACTCCCTCCTCTCCATGAGGGGATTGAGTTGTCTGATTGATAAGTTTGGGAGAAGACACGGAGTGTGCTCAGCCTCCCACTTTTGGGGAGTCAGCTTGCCTGCTCTCTTTCTTACAGAAAGGGGCTTCCCCACCCTCCTGGGAGGGAGGCAGAAGAGGAGAAGGCTTGAGGGTATTCAACTGTGTCAGTCATTTTCTCTCTCTCTGGTTCACAAGTAAGACATTAACTATGCACATCCTCCAACCAACTTTATCAGTTATAAATTTAATATGTATTCGTCTTTCAATTTGTTATAAATTTAAATGCATTTCTTTTATCTATTGCTGCATAATATACCACTCAAAATCCAGTAACTTAAATTAATATTTTGTTTGTCATGAGTCTGTGAGTTGACTAGATAGTTCTTTTGCTGCACATGGTGTCAGGTGCTATGCTGGACCAGCCGGAAGGTCCAAAATGTCCTCACGCACACGGCTGGCAGTTGGTGCTGGCCGCTAGCTGAGAGCTAAGCTGGAGCTGTCAGCTGGGGATCTTGGGGAGCCTTGGCCCTCCTCCACATGACTGCTTGGTCTTCCTCTTGGTACAGTAGCTAGATTCCAAGTAGAACTGCTCTACAAGTAAGCGTTCCAAGAGTAAGGAAGTAGAAGCTGACAGTGTTTCTAAGAACTGAACTTTTAAGTCCGGGAACATCACTTCCACTAATCCTATTACTCAGTGTGGTCACAGAGCCAGCCCAGATTCTTGATGTAAAGAGAAGTATGCACACACAGGGAAGGAAGGAATTGTTGAGGCCCATCTTTGGAAATTACCTAACACAAACAAGAAATAGAATAGAGAGCCCTCTAAATCCCAGCAGTCACTCACAAACACTGCACCATTTTTTCATTTATTCATGTGTTCATTGTCTGTCTTCCCCTCTAGTGGGTAAGTCCATGAGAGCAGACACTTTTCTTTGTTCACTGCTCTATTCCCAGCACTTAGGACAATATTTGGCATATCGTAGGTACTCAGTAAACATTTCTTGAATCATTGAATGAATGAATCAAGCTACCAATCATTCAATTGTCCTAACCAGCCACAGGAAGTTGAGCAGGCCAAGAAGATTTCATGGAAAAAGTGAGACTTAAGCTGGGCTTTAAAGACAGGTAGGCCTGGCAAGAATGTGTTCTATAGATAAGTCGATAAAAAGCAGTGACGGGGCTGGCCAGTGATTCAAATGGTTAGAGCATGGTGCTGACAACACCAATGTCTGGGGTTTGACCTGTACTGGCCAGCAAAACAAACAAACAAATAAACAAAGAAGTAGTGACGGGTAATGGCCGATTACACAGTCACTCGTTTGGTGGACACGCAACTGATCAGGAACCTCTTAACCCATTGTTGGTCCACATTCAATATAGACAGGGCAGCATAGCATGTCAGAAGGAGCTCAGAGAGCTTTCATTAGATTTGGCGTGTGTGTCTGTACATGCATGTGTATGCATGTTTGCCCCACAGGGACTATGCAGGCTAGCTCAGCCCTAGGGACAGGACTTCTCTGAATTTGCTCTATAAACCCGAGATTCTCAACTGGGGCAATTTTAACATTAGACAATGTCTGGACACATTTTTGTTGTTGTCACATTAGAGAGGTGGTTGCTACTGACATCTAGTGAGGAGAGGCTGGGGATTCTGCTAAACATCCTGCAATTCACAATACAGGCCCCCACAACAAAGAATTATCTGGCCCAAAATGTCAATTGTTCCACTGTTGAGAAACCCCACTGTAGAGAGTGATAGGAATATGCTGTGGATCGGAGGCGTGCAGGAGCTAGCAGACAACAGGCAATCTCTGTAGTAGCACTTGGCCCAGAACCTGTGTACATTAGGTACTACTCCACGGCCACCTAAGATGACTGAGTTTTATATATAGCTCCTCTCAATATTGTAGCAGTTGTCGCAGTTTCCCACCTAAGATGACTGAGTTTTATATATAGCTCCTCTCAATATTGTAGCAGTTGTCGCAGTTTGAATTAATGTGGAGGATTTTCAATAACATGAATAATAAAAATGCAAAGGAAATACAAAGGGAGAGAAATGAAAGGCTGGAAGCAGCAGACACATCAAAGTTTTCCTGCAGCCAAGAACCCAGGAAGACACAATGGCCTAGACACTGCTGGCCAGGGAGCATCCTGAGTCTGTTTATCAGATTGGTTGCACCATTCCACGTGCAAGTCTGTCTCGTTGTGACAGCATCCCAAGGCAGGTAGGGTCCAAGTATTAGGGGGTTGTCATGAGAACACATTCTCTCTTCTTGTGTACTTTTGCCAGGGCAGAAAAGGGAGCTGGTTGCTTACACAAGCTTGTTGTCACTACGACATAGCACATAAGAGTGTTCAGCAGAGTCAGACCGTGGAATGTTCCAGAACCCCTCTATACTTGTTTCCTCATTTTTAAAATAGGGATGATAACAACAGCAACCACTGTTGGAATTTTAAGAGGCCAATAAACACTCTTTCTGCCCCCTTCTGAGTTCAGAACTGAGAAATAAAAGCAGATTTCGGACAGGAAGAGATGAAAATGTCATCTTTAATTACTGACAAAAGCTGAACCAGCAGATGTGGCTCAGGTGAAAATACTCCACCCAATCATCAACAGGGTAGGAACTGCAGAGAGCAGATAACAGTGCACCGTCTCTGGAGGCAGGGTGGTCCAACTCAGTGCCACGCCTTCTCAGAAAGTCACTCGTCATAGAGATGGTCCTCCTGCTCTGAGGAAGAGTGAGTGAGAGGCGGATGGAAGCTAGTTATATGTGTTTCGCCACCCTTGGTTCTGCTGGGAAGTACAGCAGGAATCTCCCAACACCACCACCCTCCCCCCGCCCTTGACAGTATGAGAAGGGGAACTAAGTGCCTCCCTCAACACCATCTCATGGGGTTGTTATGCAGATTAGAGAAAAATATATGTAAAGTGCCTGGAATGTAGACTTCATAAAGTCTCCTCCCTGGAATCAATTGTCCTGGGCTGGAAAGGCCAGCCAGAGGTCAACTGAAGGAAATTTTGTTTCAGAAACTTCATGAAAAAAGAGAGCTCTTGAGGTGTCTTTCTGTCTCTCGCTCCTTGTTTCCTACACTCCAAAAACTTTGAGAGTTCCCTACAGGGAAATGTTGACCAAGTATAAACTGGCAAGACCGAAAACCTGTGTATTTTTGGTGTTACACCAATCCTGTGACTTATGAACACATTTTAATGACTCTATATGCACCACTTCTGTTGTTTTAGGGTGAGGTCTTGGGGGACATTGGGAAGAGGAAAGGGTTGTTGTATGCTTTTCAAGGCAGCCTCTCTCCTCATCCCTTACAACAAGCAACAAAGAATCACTGGCAGGGAAGTCACAGGAGCAAACAGGAAGCAGCGCTGGGGAAAGCCCTTGTCCAATTACTGAACAATAGCAATTCCATTTAAGGTGAGTGCAATGAGAAGACAGGAAATAACATGTTGTGTTGATAACTGATACATTGCAGCTCTGTGTGCAATATATCAGCAAGGGCACACTCACCACCCGACCTGCCTCAGCCAATCATCTACCTGATGGAGCAAGGCTGCTGGTTGTGTGGACATCAAGGGAAAAGCCCATGGGAGGAGGAAGCTGTTGATCTGTAAGCCTAGTGGTTCCTCTTCCGTGTACTGAGTCATCTCTTGGTGGGGCACCAGGAGCCACACCTGCCTGCATTTCTGAGATATATGGAAACCCCCAGCAGCCCAGATCCCTGGCAGATTTTCTCTCAGGTAATCCCTCTTACCAAGACCATTCCCCCTTGGCATTTCCAACTTCAACATCTTTAGATCCCCTTCTTTCTCCTCAAGGAGGAATCTACACAGATGGAGTGGGCTCACAGGCCCACAAATTCAGTGTGATTGCACAATCCACACAAAGCTTTTCCATGAAAATTGAGCCTTAAATGTATTGCTAATTTAGCAATGATAATAGCTGATACTTAGTGAGCACTTTATCAGGTACTGTATTAACTTTCACAATTGGAAGTAAGTACTATTGTTATCTACATTTTAGAGAGGAGGAATTAAGACATAGAGACATTAGGTACTACTCCCACGGCCCTAACTACCTACTATATCCACAATGTTTAGCTCAGAGGAAGGAGACCAACACTTTATCTTAAACAATCTTTTCCATGGACTGAGAGAATGTGGGATCTGGAAAAGGCCTTAGAGATAAATGAATGTAACCTTTGATTTTACAGATGGGAAAACAGACCTGGAGAGGGGTTAGGTTTGATTTGCCCCAATCCCACAGTAAGATCATGAGTGAGTCCCTGAGGCCCCCACTTTTTGTGTCTCTTCCATCCCCATCCTTCCCTCCCAAAAGAAATCTCTCCTGAAATTGTCTTAATCATTTTTTCTTTTCAGTCCTCCATAGTATTCCCATTTTCTTCTCTTCCTGTTAGCATTTTGACTGAAAGAACTAAAGAAGAAAAGGAAAGGAAAGAAAGGAAGGAAGTGGAAGGGGGAGAAGGAAAGAAATGTCCCATCTGCCTATCAATTAATGCGAAGCTGGGTAACTCAATTGCTAGAACCCTGGTTTGGGCTTCAAAATGTCTGAGGTCTAGTTCAATCCCTTGTGTCACACTTGGTCAGTCTCGTCTCCTGGCTCTGAGTCTCAACTTCGTCTGTAAAACGAGAAATCTGCATCCACCAGATCTTCCTCAGGCGACGTGCCCTCACCAAAGAAGGCTGCCAAAGCGTCCCAGGTCGTCACTTTGCCCTCAACCAACATGGCGACTGCACGGGACGTCGACTTTCGTCGCCTCGTCCTACCCCCCACCCCCCACCCCCC
>NW_007727362.1:316385-332905 GCF_000696425.1 Galeopterus variegatus
CACAGCGCCAAGGTGAGTCGGGCCGCCGCCCCCGTTTCCCCGCGCGTCCTGCCTGCCCCGGCCGGGCCCCGCGCCCGCGGCCTCCACTCGGTCGAGGTCCCTGGGCGCCCCCCGCTTCTCCCCCGTCTTCCTCTCGGGGACGTGGTTAAGAATGTCGCCTCCGGAGCCCGCGGAACTGCGTTCTCGGCTCACGAGCCATGTGACCTTGGGCTAGCGGTGTAATCCCGGGAGCCTCAATTTCTCCCTCTGTAAAGTGGCGCTGACGAAAGCACCTACCTCAGAGGCCAGTCGCGAGGATGAAAGTAGGGGATGTGTGTAAAGCGCAGAGCACACGGTGTCTGGGAGTCACGGAGTGAGCACGCTGCGGATGCTGCTTGTTGTCGTCTGCTCCCCAAGCCCCCGGGACCATGCAGAGGGCCTGGTGGCTGGGCCCGCAGCCTCCTTGTCCACCATTCTCAGGCTTTATTCTACCCCCCAGGCCTCCACTGCAAGGGTTCGGAACCATTTTGGGATCTCAGTTCCCCTTGAGAATCGGGAAAAAAAACCGTAATAGTAAAATGCTCAGAGAATGTTCAAGGAGAGATAGGATATTTAATAACTGTTAAAAATAACATTATTCCTTGTATTGATATTATGTATAGGTAAAATAGAATGCTTATAGCACATCACACTTTATGCTGAATACTCCAGGAAAAATAATGCAGCCTTAAAAAAAGCCACTGAGGTAGATTTTATTATCCCCCCGCCCCCCTTTTTTAATTAACAGCTGGGAAATTGAAACTCAAAGTGGTGACTCAACTTCTGTCTAAATCAGCATTTCAGACTTAATAACGTACTCAACGCCTCGGTCTACTTCCCTCCCTTCCCAAGCCAAAAAACAGCAACAAAGTCTGTCCTTCCGCTCAGGTACTCAAGTTTCTCTAGGTTTTCCCATCTTTTCTGCAGAGCAGCAGGATTCAGACTAGATAGTTTGTTTCCAGAGCCTTTGTTCTTGATACCTGCTTCCCAAAAGATGAGCTTTCTCTCCAGGGGAGTGGGAGGGGTGTGAATCCTTTTTTTGCATCTTACTTCAGAAATTTCACAGTGCCCTTGAAGAATCTGAGTAGTTGTATCTACTGACGATCTTAGATTTAACCAAAAAAAAAAAAAAAAAAAAGCGTTGGATGCTTGCTTTTCACTTGTTTAGAGAGATAGGACACTTAGCTGTATGATTCTTCTCCACAGCTTAACTTAAAACATTGTAGATCTTGAATCAAGTTTGCTTTCCTTTGCTTAATTTTTTAAATCAGTTGTCCGATTTCAGCGAACTGGTCTAACTTCTTCCCATTCCTCTCCTTCCTTTCTCCAGCTGCTCATGCTCCAGGGCTAAAAAGTTTGATATGACTAAGTCATGTTATTTCTTCTGAGAGTCTCTTACATGCATTTATTCCTCTCCATTGCCTTTGCTGCAATTAAGACTTTCTTGGTGTGTATCCCCTCCCTTGTTTCATTGCCTTTATTCCATTGCTCCGCCCTCCGTTCCTGGTTCAACTAATCCTCTCGCAAAAAGTCATTCTCCTGTCCTGGGACCTCCTAGGGCCACCTGTCACTTATCCAGTCTAAACTCCTCCTCTGACTTACCAAACACTTATTAATCCAACCCCACCTTATTTTCCCAGTTTTCTGTTTTAACACCTCTCAGCTTAAACCTCCACCACTGCCCTTGCTGTGTTTTCTGTCTGCTCCTGGTTCTGCTTTTTGTTTTTGTTATTCCAGTTCTGCTATTACCCAAGACTCACTCCAGGTCCTTCCTTTGCTCCACAGAAAAGCCCTGCTCATCCTGCCAGACCCTCCCAACTCTAGTTCTCTTGGTTGTTCCTGACACACACTTTTTAGCATAAGATAATTGGAAAAGGTGTGTCTTACATTACCTTTGTAATATGTCACCTGCTTGTTTATCTTTCTGATGTGTATTACTCATAATACAACCTTCCCACTTGTGAGAAAAAAAAATTTTTTGTCCTCGAAACTCACAGGTAAGAGTTGAATGCCACACTCAGGTCCTTTTTTGTTCTTGTTAATTTGTTTTGGAGTTTGTTTTGCTTTTTTTGGAAGAAAAGAAAACCATTAATTTGATTTTTAAGATTAAGAACAGGGAGGGCCAAGCCCGCGGCACACTCGGGAGAGTGCGGCGCTGGGAGTGCAGCAGCGCTCCCGCCGCGGGTTCGGATCCTATATAGGGATGACCGGTGCGCTCACAGTGCTCACTGGCTGAGTGCAGTGCGGCCGGTCTCAAAAAGGACAAAAAAAAAAAAAAAAAAGATTAAGAACAGGGAAGCAAACCTGGTTTAATATCTACAGTATTTTAAATTAAGCAGTGGAAGAGAAGGTTGGAGAAAGAAAGACTTAGAGTAACGAAGAGTTTTTTAACTATAGAGTCTCTAATAAAAATTAGATGAGGTCAACTGTCCTGGATCCCATCAAGTGGTTTACTTTGATTTCTTGCTTTGAAAATGTTAATTCACTACTTTTTTGCAAATGCTAGAGTAGAGGAGAATGTGGAGATTAAATTAGTCCTCCGTTTACTGGAGAGAGGCAAGATGGGAGCAGCTGGTTTTCTACCAGTGATAATGCCCTGGGAGGTAAGAGTGGCCAGTTTCGTTAAAGGGGAGATTTGTTGGAGAAAGCAGCTCTTTAGGAGTGTCATGGTAGAACATTTCAAGGACCCCCTGTGAGAAGCCTGAGGGACACAAATGCCAGGCCAAGGCCATTGGCCCTTCTTCCATAGAGACTCAATGAGAATTTCGAGAGGGGAAGAATTTGCCTGAAACTCAGTGTAGGATAATTTGGAGGGAGTGGAAGGAGCATTGTTCCAAGTTAGTGTTGGGCGTGAGTGGGATGGGGTGGCAAGGTTTTCACAGGGAGTTGGCGACTGAGTGGATGTAGGGATTTAGGGGTAGGTTTTAAGCCCTGGTGGCAGGGAGGATGGTTGATAATGTTGTTTGACCTGTTGGTTGGTGAGGCTACCAGATAGTTGACACTTAAGGAAGATTTATCATGTGGCAGGAAGGGCACTAAATGTTGCCCCTTGACCTCAGAGAACCCACAGCCTAGTAGGAGAGACATACATGGAAACAGTACAGTATGATACATGCAACAGTTGAAGTGTGTACAGGGTGTTACAGTAATACAGGAAAGGAAGGGTTGCTTCACCCAACTGGGTTCTAAAGGATGAGTGAGAGTTTTCCAGAGGGCGGTGAGTCCTTGGCAACCAGAAGAGCATGTGCAAAATCACAGGGATATGAAAGGTGCAGTTTTATCTCATTTTCCTCAAGTGAAGGGAGACTTTGGAGGAAATAGCCAGAGGTGGATAGGGGCCAGGTCACAAAGTGCTTGGGCTCTGCTGAAGAACATGGATTTTACCCTGCAGGCAGGCAGTGGAGAGTCAGGGAAGGGTTATAAGAACATGAGAGATGCAGTCAGATTTACATTTCTAGAGAATAACTCAGTGTTTACACCTCTGGGCTTGTGATAACATAAAAACAGAAATTGAGAGTGTTTAGCAACTTTTGTAGCAATTTGACATTACTGCAAAGGCCCAGGAGGCAGTCTGAAAAAACAGAAAAGGGCATTGCCCATAGGGGACGAAGTCAGTGGTGGAAGACATCAAGGAAGCAAAGGAGTTCAAGAATTGAATTTCGGAGAGGAAATGGAGGTACTGACTAGCTGCTGCCTCAGTCACAGAGAAAGAGATAAGGACACAAAGTAGGAAGGGATGAGGTTGCAGAGATTTCTGCCCTGGGGAGTGAGATGAGGTAGAACTCTTCTTTTTGGTCAAAGAGCCACATAGTTGAAGTACTCCCTGGGACCAGGTAGGTAGCCCGTAGAGAAGTGGCTGGACAGTAGGGAGGGACTGTGGTGAACTAAGGTACTATGTGGACTCACAGGTACCTGATCTTCTTGTTATCCAAGAGAAGTCAGGAGTCTGAATTTTGTTATGTGAAATCAGTGGTGTTTTGTTTTTTTTAAGTGGCAACTAATTTATGTTTTATTTTATTTTATTTTATTTTATTTTATTTATTTATTTTTTTTTTAAAAGATGACCGGTAAGGGGATCTTAACCCTTGACTTGGTGTTGTCAGCACCACGCTCACCCAGTGACCCAACCGGCCATCCCTATATGGGATCTGAACCCGCAGCCCTGGTGCTATCAGCACTGCACTCTCCCGAGTGAGCCACGGGCCGGCCCTAATTTATGTTTTAAAAACAATGCATGCTGTGAATTATATCAATAAAAGTTTTGTATTGATAATCTTTTAAAAGTACATATCCTTAAAAAAAAGAAAGAAAGAAAACAACTAAGCATGCTAACAAAACATGTCAGTGGACCAAATTCAACTTTTAGGCTGCCTTTTTAGGACCTCTTCTTGGGATAATAGGAGATGGGATTAGTAAGATACACATTTATTTATTTTTTTCATTTGGAGAAGAGGGCGATTGAAGGCCCTAATGGCCTCCAGTACTGTCTCAGTAAAGTAGGATGCTAGTTCACCCCCAGAGGAGGAAAATGAGAGCTTGCAAGCAGTGGAACATGTGAGGTGCAGTGGGACTGCTGGAAGTGCACTGGAAAAGAAAGAACCGAAAGGACTGGGAGTTTAGACAGCATGAACTTATAGTGCCACTTGACCCAGAAACTCTCAAGTAGGTGATGTTTTCCCTCTACTCAGAGGGTTAGTGATGCCAGCACACAAGAACCAGAGGTAACAGGGTCTAAAAAGCAAGGCAAAGTGGGGCCCAGGAAATATTTCTGAATGATCAACCTTGTTTGGGCCAGGATAAGGAGGCAGGTGAAAGCAGAAGTAGCATAATGACTGAGAATAAAGGAAGGGAAAAGACCTTAGACCCTGTTCCCTTCTAGACTCACGGAGTTATGCACGCAGGAACAAGTTCAGTAAGCAGTGGAGAATTCTGGAGGTTGTAGTCAGAGTGGAATTTCAGAGATCTGAATCTTGGATATGAAGGAATTCTGAGGGTCAAAGGGTGCCTTAGTGGTGTGGGTAAAGTGAAGTGTTCCTTTCATCTTAGAGAAGTGAGAAGATAGAGCAGATGTAAGTGTGAAGTATCTGGAGTTAATGCAATGCTGAAGGTTCCAAAGTCCATAGCAGAAAATTGGGTGCTTAAGTTAGTCAGTGAGCCAGGAGGTTAACAAAAGAGAATTAATTGGACGTAAATGGCATGGCTAGTTGTTGTGTCCCTGAACTCAGGGTGCTGAATTTGCTAACCACAGCTGCCCATCAATTGATATTTTGTTTCAGGCATTATTACCTCGTGGCTACTTCAGGGCAGTGATTAACCACCATGAAGCATAGCCAGTGACCTACCAAGAGCACTAGCCTGCAGGACTTCTCATAAGGAGAATAATTGGGAGATTAATTCCTCGTAAAACATTGACGTTACAGTACACCCAGGAAACTGCTAAGGTAGACTAATATCCAGTCCACTTTTAATTTGTGAGGAAGAGCAAATGAGAGGGGGGAAGGGAGGGTCTTGAGAGCTGGTAATTGACCTGTTCCCAATCAGATTTTTACTTATGTATTTGTGGAGTAGGTGGAAGAAAAAAGATAAGAATGCAAAAGAATGTAATCCATGTACAAGTGATCTGTTACTGCACTGACTTCAGAGTGTTAAAGTTGACCCAGTATTGTTTCCTTTTCTGTTAGAAAAGCTTGCTACCTGGTTTCATGAATGAATTCTTGAGCAATGGGTTTGTTCATGGAGGAAATAATTCATAGATGTAATACTGGGTGGTGACATGGAGTTTTTGTTTTGATTCTACCAGAAGGGAGGTTGGTGGCCTTTTTGCACTTCTTAGAATGATATTTTTTTACTCACTGTGGTTATGAAAATCTTCTTCTTAAGAAATAATGGTTTGTTCCATCTTTTTTATCGTTAATATTTTGGGATTATACCAAATGTTGAAATAATGGATACTCACACTTAATGCTGGTGTCAGAAGTGATTGCTCATGACTATAGTTTCCTCTTCCCTATTCTTTGGGCAGCGAGTATTGTAGGATTTGAATTAAACCAAGGACCACATCTTGTTCTGTGTTGGCTTTTTACCAAATTGATGTAATTTAGTTATCAATCTTGAATTTCAGTAACAATATCATAGGGGAAAATCTTTGCAGTAATTTAATTTTTTTTTCTTTTTCCTTTTTGTCTTTTTTCGTGTCCGGCAACGGATCGCAACCCTCAGTGTCACATCCGGACCGGACCGGGACCGGCAACGGGATCGCAACCCTCGGTGTTGCACCCGCACCTTGCTCAGCCAGTGAGCGGGAACCGGTCTGTATGTGGGATCCGAACCCTCGGTGGGAGTGCCACCGTGCTCCCAAGCGGTGCACTGTAGCAGTGCGCCACCGGGCCGGCCCCCAGCCAGTGAGCGGGAACCGGTCTGTATGTGGGATCCGAACCCTCGGTGGGAGCGCCACCGCGCTCCCAAGCGGCGCACTGTAGCAGTGCGCCACCGGGCTGGCCCTTAATTTAAAAACTTTTTAAATAATCAGTTATTTCATACAGAAACAACATAAGGAAAATTCTTTTGCTTAAAGAAACAGGTTTTTTTTTTGAGAGGTTTCTTTCAACTTAAAGAAGGTTTTGTTTAGTCTTAGCACTGGCAGAATTAGTAATTTAAATTAGTAGATGAATAAGAGCTGTATGAATTAACATCTGAATTTTCTGCATGAAAGTCATTTGTGATTACGGCATCTTTTTTTTTTTTTTTTTTTTTTAAAATGACCGGTAAGGGGATCTTAACCCTTGTCTTGGTGTTGTCAGCACCACGCTCACCCAGTGAGCAAACTGGCCATCCCTATGTGGGATCCGAACCTGTGGCCTTGGTGTTATCAGCACCGCACTCTCCCGAGTGAGCCACAGGCCGGCCCCAATGGCATCTTTTTATTGAGACTACCCACCAGTCATTTGAGATCTATATCAATTCTTGAATGAACAGTGTTTCATTACTGACCCTGGTATTTTTAAAATTAAGATTATGAAGTTGTTTCTTTGTTATAATAGGTAGGTTAATGCAAATTGATGTATCTCTTATTAGTTAGGTATGGACTTGCCTGCAGTAAGCCAATACAAAATAGTTTAGTTTTCTTTCACTTTAGATGTCTAAAGATAAGCTACATTCCAAGGCTGAGTAGTGGTTAGGAGCTGTTCCCTCATGGTCACAGAACGACTTTTGCAGCTCCAGCCATCAGGTCTCTGTTTCAGGAAAGAAGGATGGAAGAGGAAACACCTTTCCAGAAAACCCCAGCAGAGTTCTGCTTACTTTTCATTGGCCAGAACTATGTCATATTGCCACCAATAGTAGCACAGGGAGGTAGGAGATATTCAGTTTTACTTTATTTTATTTTATTTATTTATTTTTAAAAAATGACCAGTACCCTTGACTTGGTGTTATCAGCACCACACTCTCCCAAGTGAGCCATGGGCCGGCCCTGAAATGTTCAGTTTTAAAACTAGGCACATTGTTGCCCTGAACAAAATCTGGGTTCTGTTATTAAAGAAGCAGAAAGTGGATATTGGTAGACAACAGACAAAGCTGCCATATCATATTATCTACTTTTTAACATACACCCTCATTGTGCACCTTTTTTGTTTGTTTTTGTAAATGGGAACATTAAAAATGGATGCTTCTTGTTTTCAATGTATTTTTCTAATTAAACTGTAATTCCTAAAAATATAACATGAGTGTATAACAAACATTTATTTAACTCATTTACAAAGGAACCAGCTGGATGGGAAAACTGGTTCAAGGAGCATTAGAGGAAATGAGTGTGGGTGCTAAACAAAGAATGTTGGAATAAGCTTGCTAGATTGGATACAAGACTGGTTAATGTCCTTCTGAGAATATAGGAATAACAAACTCAGTTTCTTGTACTGTACTCTCATGACACGCTTCTGACATCAGATTAATGTCAAGCAATTAATTCTGCAGCAGTGGACACCAGCTAGGTGTCCTCCAATTCGATTCCAACACTGTCTACCTGGAGATAGCTGTGTTCAGGGCCTGTCTCCCTGGCAATCTGCCATGTAGCCATCCATAGTCTTTCTCCTACTGACAAACAGAACAGTTCTTACTGGCATTTTGTGCCTCAGAGGATGCAAGAGGAATGTCTTGTCTAGGTGGGTTAAGTGTTTCCTGGTCATATATAACATCCATTTCTATAAAACATTTAGGTAAAGGAGACACAACTTCATTACGTAAATCCTGTTTAAACATTGCAACTATCATAATCCTATCAACCCTTACATTTTTATGTTCTCAATCTAGTGGTAGCCTAAGTCAGGGCTTCACCAATCGATCTTGGTACCACAGTGTGTGGGGCTCCCATATCAAGGAGTCCCAGGAATTTCTCTTTACCACCCATGAGCTTTTTACTCACTTGTGTACATAAGGCTTTGGATCCCCAGTAGGGGGGTAAGCAAAGGAACCTATGCCCTTTTGTTCAATCTTTGTCTTGATTAATCTGCCTATCACCCCAGGTAATTTCTGGTCTTATTTCTCATTGTAGTCTTTGTCTTCTGTCATAAAATTTCTCCAAACTGGGGTAAATACAGCAAATTTGTTTGAGACCTTTTAATGTTAGGGGACCAGCAGGGTCTCCTTTTAGTCCACCCAACCTTCCATAGTGTTGTATTAAGATCTTTGTTTTAACCCTATCAATTTCCATTTTATTTATCCAGTTTCTTAATAATCTTCTAAAGGTTTCCACCCTACTGGGACAAATCCCATGGCTGTCTCATTTTTTTCCCTCTTAGTTTTGCTCTTATGAGTGTTTTCTTTATTTACCTTATTTCTCAATAACCAAAATTTCCACCTTCTGGGATGAGTCCTCTGATTCTCCCCTCTGCCTCTCATTATTCTCTTGTTAGTTAAAACCTAATATTTTTATTAGCAACTGTAAGACCCATCTGGGGTAGCTGAGACACCAAATCTGATAAACCTTCCTGAACTGTTTTTTGGTTTTGCAGCAATAAGGTTATATGGGGGCGAGGGAGAGATCCATGTTAAGGGGCACCCTTATCCATAGCATTTACCATGTCCTGGGTAACAGGCATATTCAGCAGGGAAATATCCTGGTCATCATAAAGCCAGTCCCGTGTGGTTTGTGTACAAGTCATATTAGCTGCTTCATCTGGAGTGTTCCACTTGGTATTATTTTTTAAATTTTTAAAAAAATTATTATTAGCATATTCATTATTACAAATCGTGATTTTTTCTTTATGCCCTTTACCCTACCTGTCTCTCCCCAAACCGCCTCCCTCCTTCCCCCCATTCCACTTGGTATTGATGGAGTCAGCAGTCCCCTTCTCAGGGTAAACAGACTTTACAGTGGCTTTTACTCAGTCCTCTAGGTTGGCCATTCCCTCAGAAGTAACCTCCTGTGTGTCTGGAATAAGTACAGCCATCTGTGATTGTTCCATAGTGTGCTGTGAGGGGGTATATAGGTAGGTCAGTGGTAGAGTATTTGACTGTATCAACCCAAACATGGTTCTTCCACTTTGCAGTATTTAAAACCAAAGACACTGCACCTATATTAGTTACTCTCAGAATCCATTTAGAGAAGGCTTCTCAGAAAGCTGATGATACCAATCTGTAAAATGAGGCAATTCCTTCATACTGTACCTTCCAGTTTCAGTAGTTTCTTGGTTTTGCTCTTTTTCCACATTGACTGCCTTCTTGGTAACCACAGGTCTCAGAGGTCCTTTCCGCTGTCCCTGCATAATTTTTCCCTTGGAGGCAGGCTTTGAGGCTGGTGGCCAAAGCTCAGACTGACTAAAATCTTCAAGGTCTGACCCAGCACTCTCTTGCTTTCATTTTAGCTATTAGAGATAAAAGTAACAAAGGATTGTATATTTTGCTTTTATCTTATTAGTTTGCATTTTCCTATGCATCCAGTGATCCCACTCCCTGGGAGTTAGATCCATTTCTAAATTCCACTGGTGACTTTCACCTTTAGTAACTGATTTCTGTACAACTGCTGTTCCATACCGTGGGTAACCACGTGGCCACCCAGGAATCAAAAGTTTCTCATCCTCCACCCCTTCATCCTTTTTCTTTCCAAACTACGTGTTTCTGTGAGCCAGGGCCATTGTAGCAAATCCCAATTCTGAGAACATTGGAATAACAAATTCAGTTTTTCCTATTATAGTCTTATAACACGCTTCCGACACCAGGTGTGAGGGTGTTTTCCCCATACATCAAACAATAAATCAGTTTTGCAGCAACAGACACCAGCTGAGTATTCTTTGATTCAGTTTCAATACTACCTGGAGATAGCATCAGATCCCACAGGTTGTGGGCTCAGTCCTACAAGACTGCCCTTCACTTCCGATGCCAATTGCAAGCCCCATGTTGTTTTACCTATGCTTCTCACTGAGTATAAATCAGGGTTCCCACGAACCCCTCTGTTGGTTCAATTAATTTGCTAGAGTTACAGAACTCAGGGAAACACATTTACTGGTTTATGATAAAGGATGTTACAAAGGATACTACTAATGAACACTAGATGGAGGAGATGCATAGGGCAAGGTATGTGGGAGCTTCCATTCCCTTTTTGGGCATGCAACCGTCCAGGAACTTCCACTTCTTGAGTTATCCGGAAGCTCTTCAAATCCAGTCCTTTGGGGTTCTTAACGAAACTTCATTATGTAAGTCATGATTGTTTAAATTCTTGGCCATTGGTGATCAACCTTCAGCCCTTCTCCTCTCTCTGAGATTAGGGGATGGTGCTGAAAGACCCAACCCTCTAATCCTGCCTTTGTCTTTTCTGCTAACCGGCCCCCATTCTAAAGTGACCCAGGGGCTGCCAACCATTGTCTACTCATTAACATACAAAAAGAAACTTAATATTTTGAATATTCCAAGGATTTTAGGAGTTAGTGCCAGGAGATGAAGCACAGAAGTATGTATTTCACAACATGACAGTTATACAGAGTCATGAAACTATTATCTATCTTCTATACCAGACAGAAATTATCTGTATCTCAACTGTACAAAAATTTACAAGTTAACATGTAATTTCACAGATTCTAAGCCTTATTAAATTTAAATAGTATGTCAAACAAAAAGTACATTCTCCTAGAGCATATGGCAGCAAACTTTCTCTGTAAAGAATCAGATAAATATTTTAGACTTTGTGTACCGCATGGGGTCTCTGTCTCATATTCTTCTTTGTTTTGTTTTTACAACCTTTTAAAAATGTAAGTACAATTCTTAACTCAGGGTATGTACAAAAATAGTTCAAGGACTGGATTTTCACTGTCCAATATGGTATCTACTGCCACATGTGGCTCTTTATATTTAAATTAATTAAAATTTAATGAAGTCAAATATTCACTTCCTCAGCTGCATTTCAAGTGCTCCGTGGCCACACATAACAAGTGACTACCCGTTTGGACAGTCATTCTTTACCTTATTTCCAGGGGTTTTAATTTTTTTGTTCATTGCGTTCTCATTTATAAATAATATCCAAAGATTATTCTCGATCACACACACATGCATGCAAACTAGCCTCCTTGTATTTGGGCATGGCAGGAGGGCATGGCAACTAGTAAGTCTTAGAGAATTATTTTCTTTGTAAATTTCATAAGGAATCTACATTTTCTTTCTTTTTTTTTTTTTAAAGATGACCGGTAAGGGGATCTTAAACCTTGACTTGGTGTTGTCAGCACCACGCTCAGCCAGTGAGCGAACCGGCCATCCCTATATGGGATCCGAACCCGGGGCCTTGGTGCTATCAGCACCACACTCTCCCAAGTGAGCCACGGGCCGGCTCAGGAATCTACATTTTCAATAGCCAGGTGGTTTTTTGTTTATTTTTGTTCTTATTTACTCTTGCATTCTAAAGCTGAGAAACCGTTCTCCATAAAATCAAGAAAATCATCTCTACATATTTCACTTGTAGTATCGACATTTGGATGAATTCCTGTCGTCAAGGTTCCCAAAATCTGCTAAGGTTTCCTGGCTGACAGGAAGTGCCTTTCTTTACACTTGATGTAATGCTGGGGCACCGTACGCCATAGAATAGGTATCAGGCCAGTTTTTTGAGCATTGTTTCCACATGTGAACTACAGTCCTGTTCTTCAGTGGTGGCCTTGCCATACCTGATTAAAAGAAATTCTTAAGCATGTCATTCCAATTACTGCCTGGGTTGTTCAATCAATTTGTCTAATTCCGTCCTGGTAAAAAGGAGGCCAAATTCTTAATGATTCTATGCAAACAACTACATTGCCAGAAAAAGTGAAGAGACTCAGTAAAGTATTTGTAATTCCTGAATTTTGAGGCATCAGAAAGTACAAGATATTGTTTTAAAAATGTTTTATTTTAATTTGTAAAAGCATAGGTTATTAAGTTGAAGTTACCCACCCACCCGACACATACACACACAAAAAGAAAAAGGGCTTCCTCGTATACTCAAAAATTAGAACATTTTTAAAAATCAACAGTATTCCAGATAACTACAGTTGGATTTCTTAATTCATTTGGTCTTACTATGTTCTCTTCCACTCGATGTTGGGTCAGCAGACTGCTTTCACAAAGTCGTCTGCTTCACAAAGAGTCCTAGAAATCCCGACTGAGTCCTTTGGTACAGTCTAACAGTTGTCTAAGAGATGTTGATTTACATTCCAAAGTTTGTATCCATGAGTCAGTTTCTTGAACTATCAGTAATTAAATGTTTCTAGTACAGTTCTTTCCGCTAGTCTCTGAGACTGTCATGCTTTGTTGTAGACCCAGTTTAGGAAAGCAGAAACCAGTTGATAATGATGATGAGACTGGATTACTATGGATCACTTTATACAGTAACCAACAATATCAGGATGGAGGAGAGTAAAAATCTATTGGGGTACAATACATAACTTTTCCCTATGATTTGATCAATATTTATCTGAAAAGTAAGAATATATTATGGGCATTGACAAGTCTCTAAGGCCTTCCAATCCGTCTTTTTAAAAAGTGTGTAGTCTCTAAAAAAAGTACTTACCAGTTTTTGCCAGTACAAAGGTATCGAAAGAAGGTTAAGCTTCCTTTTTGTTCTGACAAAGCCTATTAATGTTAAGCTATTTAAGAAATAACAAACACCCCGAAGAAATTAATTTGTTTTAGCACGTTTGTTATAAGGCAAAAGAACAAATCTTTGTGATTTCCCATGGACCGTTGGGAAACCTAGAAGATAGTTGAGGTGTAAAAGACATATAAGGTTGTATCTACTCAACAATAGAAAAAGACAAATTACTGACTGATATGTACAGCAATGTGCATGAATCTCAAAAATATCATTCTGAATGGAAGCAGCATTACACAGAAGAGCATATACTGTTATAATTCTATTTATGTCATATACTAGACAAGGGAAAACTGTGTAATTATGGTAAAAAAAAGTAAGAATAATTAGAACAAAACAACTGGAAAAAGACGTTAAACAGACTGGGTATTACATGATATTAAGGAATTATTGTTCATTTTGTTGGGTAAATAATGACATTGTGGTTATATTAAAAAGAAGGCATGTGTATGTGTGTGTTAAAACCATACTTGGTGTCTGTCTCACTTGGAAACTAACCACGTATTTGAAGACTACTCATTAATTAATTTCATTTAATAGTAGTCCAACCAAGGTCTTAAAGTTAATTAAGGATCTTGGAAATTAGGCTTACACTGACAACTACTGAGCAACATAAAACTTCTGATATTGAAAAGTTTGTTAGCATTAAAAGTCAATTTAGTTGAATATATAAATTTATACTTTTCATGATCATAGTCTATGAGTAAGATTTGCTTATATAGCGAATAATATCTGATCAGTAAGCCAATAAAGTTTAGGAAGTTTAGGTTAATCTCTTTATGAGAAAAAAAATCTTATTTTCTAAAAGGCACGTGTGCATTGTATTCTACACTGAAAATCAGGGAAACTACATTTACTTTTATATTAGCATTAGAAACATCATGTCAGACTGATTTGTCTAACAGTTATTTTGATTATATGGTTTAGGATTCTTAAAAATGGTTTTGAAGTTAAGTATCAGTTTCTGTGAGTTGATTTTTGGGTTTGTTTTTTGTTGTCATTAAAAAGCTAACATTAATTTAAAGTATTAGGTGTTTCATGTCTTTATTTTTTATTAATTCTAGGGGTATAGGTTTATATAAATGCTGGTTATTCTCTATCAACCAATTTAGAACAGAGGTTCTTTAAGAAACCTTATAATCTAATTTATTGATACCCCTGGAGGTAGAAGTATATTTCACATTCATACGGTGAGAAATAAAGGCTTTTCTTATTTATAGTCAGAAACATACAGAGCTTTCTCTGCTTTGGTTTCACAATCTTAGCCACAGGAAAAAAGTAATTCAGATTTCAAAAAGCCTATTCTTTCATTGGTCCTGAGAAATGTTCTTACACAAACAAAAACAGAGAAGACTAAAACTGGATTTTCTTGAAGTCTCTCATCTGACAAAATTGATCCCTATTTTCTACCTGACAGGTCATCACATGGTTAGACCATAAAGTCACATTCTTAGCAGAGATAAATTACCAGCCATACATGGACCAGATTCATGTATACGAAGAGTGCAGTTGAGACTGCCCTAGTGAACCATCTCCACTAGTCCCTTGGCCAGTGTGGAAAGGTACATGTGCTCAAAAACCATAGAACAAAAGCAAAAGATCAGAAGAAAACAGCAGGGAAGTAGCAGCAGTAGAATTCTCTTGCTGCTTGGGATTCACTCTGGGAGCCAAAATGAGACCTATTTGGGGTTAAAGAACTGATAAGTTTCCCTTCTTGGGCCACTCAGTTTAATAGTTTCAGCAGGTTTTTCCACTTGGACATCTCATTGAGTCCAATAAAACTGCCTAAGTGAAATTTTTTTTTAAAAGTTACAAGCATGACCTTTAGACAGTCAGGTAACTCACAAATGAAGGAACCAGCAGGAATGTAAAAGTGGTTCAAAGAGCATTTGAGGATCTAAGTTGTTTTGGGGTTTTTTTGCAAGTTTATTTTCTTTAATTTAATTGACAGATAAAATATGTATTTGTTGTGTGCAACATAATGTTTTGAAGTGGAGTGGTTGAATTTAGCTAATTAACATTTGCATTATTTCACATAGTTACCATTTTTGTAAGAGTACTTAACATCAAGTCTATTGGTATTTTTCAAGAATACAATATATTGTCATTAACTGGAGTCATCATGTTGTAAAACAGATCTCTTGACCTTATCCTTCTATCTAACTGATTTTGTATCCTTTGACCAACATCTCCCCAACTGCACTAGTCTTCAGTAACGACCATTCTACTCTCTATTTCTCTGAGATCAACTTTTTTAGATTTCACATATGAGTGAGTTCATGTGATATTTGTCTTTCTGTTCCTGGCTTATTTACTTAGAATAAGGTCCTTCTAGGTTTATTAATGTTGCAAATGACAAAATTTCTTTTTTTTTTTATGGCCGAATAGTATTCCATTGTGTATTTATGACACATTTTCTTTATCCATTCATTCATTGTTTGACATTTAGGTTGATTCCATATCTTGGCTTTTATGAATAATGTTTCATTAAACACAAGAGTGCAGATATCTCTTCAACGTACTGACTTCATTTCCTTTGAGTATGTAACCAGTAGTGGGATTGCCAGATCATATGGTAGTTCTATATTTAAGTTTTTGAGGAACCTCCATACTGTTTTCCATAATGCCTATACTAATTTACATTTTCCCTACCAGTGTTCAAGGATTCCCTTTTCTCCACATCCTCACCAACACTTATCTTTTGACTTTTTGATAATAGTTATCCTAACCAGGAATAAGGTGGTATCTTATTGTGGTTTTAATTTGCATTTCTACTATGGTTTTTAACCATCGTGTCTGCCTTATATCTGTTTTTTCCCTGAGCTATTAGTTGTCGTTTACTCTTATGTGCTCTCTAGGTAGCACCCTATGCTGACTGATCCTTCTACACTTACAGTCAGCTGCTTCTAAGAATTTGTAATTTGAGAGAGAAGCTGACAAAGCCCCTTAAGTGTGTGCCCATAACGAGATGATAGATGATGAGCATTGATGCAGAGAAACCTTGCCCCAGATCAAACCTTCAGACTCTTGAGTAGCTGTTTTGATCATTTCTGGTTTTAGCTATCTTCTGAACGGCAGAAGTTACCAAGAGCTTTCCTCTGTACTTGTGAAATGTTATGATAATGTTGAGAAGAGCCGAGTTTGTAGAAAGTGGAATAGTAGAAATTCCTTTTACCATACAAAAGGGAAGTTATTTTATATGTGTCCCCCCCCCCCCTTTAAAATCCTGAGTGAGGTAAAACAAGAACATCACAGGATGGGAGAGAGTTTTTATTTTATTTTATTTTTTTAAATCTTATTTTGTCGATAAACAATATGGTTGATTATTGTGGCCCATTACCGAAACCTCCCTCCCTCCTCCCTGTCCTCCCTCCCACCCAACAATGTCCTTTCTGTTTGCTTG
>NW_007727362.1:334164-337859 GCF_000696425.1 Galeopterus variegatus
CGACACCGAGGGTTGCAATCCTGTTGCGGGTCCCCGGTATGGGCGCAACACCGAGGGTTGCGATCCCGTTGCTGGTCCCGGTCCGGTACGGGCGCGACACTGAGGGTTGCGATCTGTTGCCGGTCACGAAAAAAGACAAAAAAAAAAAGAAGAAGTTTTATTGTTTCAGGGTGTATATTTAATTCTTTAATCCATTTTGAGTTGACTTTAGTGTATGGTGAAAGGTATGGGTCTAGTTTCATTCTCCTGAATATTGATATCCAGTTCTCCCAGCACCATTTGCTAAAGAGGCAGTCTCTTCCCCAGTGTATAGGCTTTGGCACCTTTGTCAAAGATCATATGACTGTAGGTGTGTGGGAGAGAGTTTTTAACTAACATTAAAAATGTTCACATACCAAATACAGCCTAATGCAAATGATGGATATTTGTATCTACAGAATCTCTCTTATCAATACAACTCATGGCCAAACATCTCCTAAAAGATATTAATGCTGTATACTTTACTGTAAAGGTTTTAGAACTTTTTAGTTCTAAAAGGTTTATACTGACTCAGTAAGTCACAAGGGTAAATCATTAATGAAAAAATTGAGTGGATCTCAATGATATTTTCTTTAGGGTCATAAAGAAATTGGGTTTTGTGCATGTGAAGCAGTAACAAGATTTTTGCACGACTCTCACAACTATGCAATTAATCTTGTGACAGTAGTTTTCGTTATTTGGGAGATAATATAATGTCAGAAAACTCTGCTTGTATTTGGCATTTTTCTGCAAGTCTTCCCAGTGCTTCCACACTAAGGAGACACAGGAGCTCTCCTCAGGCCTTCCATACTGTTCTCAGAGGATCTTGACTTTTTTTTTGTCTAAAAGATAGTAATCTAAGCAGAATCTGAATATATCCCCCAGAATATCACTTTCTGTGGAAAGATTATATATGCTATGGAAAGTAAATGGATTTGTTTGTAAATAATATATCAGTTTGGGAATTTTATAGTATGAATTTTATATCAGTTCAAATGTGAAAAGTTGACTTAAGGTGATAAAAATATTGGAACTTTTGTGATTATCATTAAAAAATTAAAATTCACTAGTCTTTGCAGTTATCTGTCTTAGCATCCAGTTTAATTTTACATTTTCTTTTGGTTGCAAGGTATTGAGAACATCCAAAGTTACAATTAATTAGTTATAGATGTAGTAGCTTGTTTTTTTTATTCTTTTTTGTTGCGGTTTTTTTGTTTTGTTTTCAAAAGATGACCGGTAAGGGGATCTTAACCCTTGACTTGGTGGTGTTAGCACCACTCTCACCCAGTGAGCTAACCAGCCATCCCTATATGAGATCCGAACCCGTGGGCTTGGCCACGTGTGGTATGTTATCAGCACCACACTCTCCTGAGTGAGCCATGGGCCGGCCCCATTGTTGTGTTTTGTTTTTTGGCAGCTGGCCAGTACAGGTATTGAAACCTGGACCTTGATGTTATCAGCACCATGCTTTAACCAATTGAGCAAACCGGCCAATGTAATAGTTTTTGAACATCTCTTCTTGCATAATATTCTTCAATTAAACTAGTTCAGAAAACTAACAGATAAGTAATAGAAAATGTTTATTTCAAGGATGAATCACTCATGATATTTCATAACTGCACACATTCCTTATTTCAAATGTCAGGCAAAGATCAAGCAGAACTGAAAATTAAGATCAAAACTATTAGTAATACAGCATCACAGCATGTTATGCATTTACTTTTTAATTTTTTATTAAAATTAGAAGGTGGAAGTGTACCAAAATAATATATGCACATGGTTAAAACAGAAAATCAAGTAGTTCTAAAAGGTTTATTGTGAACAGCAGTACCTTGTCTTCTAATGCTTCCCAACTTCCTATAGGCAGCTACTTTTTACTCTTTTTAGCTGTTTGTTCTGATTGTTACCTAAATAATCATAAACAATATACTGTTATTTCTTGTCAATTTTAGGGAACTCCATTGATGCCTAAAACCACAGGTAGTACCAAACCCTGTATACTATGCTTTTTCCTGTATGTACATACATATAATAAAGTTTAATTTATAAGTTAGGTACAGTAAGATATTAACAACAATAATAAAATAGAACAGTTATCACAATATACTGTAATAAAAATAATGTTACTTTCTCTTTCAAAATATCTCATTGTACTAAACCTATCCTTCTTATGATGAAGAAGGGACAGAATGGGACAGCATGAGATTTCATCATATTGCTCAGAATGGCACGTAGTTTAAAACTTATTGTTTATTTCTGGAATTTTCCATTCAGTGTTTTAGATCAGGGTTGACCACAGATAACTGAAACAATGGAAAGTGAAACCACAGATGGCCAGGGGACTATTCTACTATTTACTTCATCTCCCATATTTTTGGTGAACTTCATTGTCAGATAGTTTCTCAAGAAAAAGATCTGTGAAAGTAATTTTCTGAGCCTTTAGTGTGTCTAGAAATGTCTTTATTGTGCTTTATATTTGATATGTAGCATGAATGGCTATAGAATTATAGATTGAAAATCATCTTTTCTTAGAATTTTTAGTGCATTACCGTGAAAGTAATTTTCTGAGCCTTTAGTGTGTCTAGAAATGTCTTTATTGTGCTTTATATTTGATATGTAACATGAATGGCTATAGAATTATAGATTGAAAATCATCTTTTCTTAGAATTTTTAGTGCATTACTGCCCTTTTTTCCTGGTCATCCAGAATTGATGTTAACAAATTGTGACATTCTGATTGTCATTCTTTTGTTGTTGTGTCATTTCAATTGTCACTTCAATTGTCCAATATTCTTCAACTGTGCCCCCAGGATTTTTCTGTGGGCCTTTTCAAAGTAATCTTGCTTCAGTAGCTTGTAGACCCTTTCAAGATGAGGTTTGTATCCTTTAATTCCAAGAAAGTTATAATGTAATTTTTTCACTAATTATGCATGGATTACTGTTTATTTTAGTTCCAGAAAATGATTTTGTGTCATGTGCCACATAACGATGTCTCAGTCAGTGACGGACTGCATATATGACAGTGGTCAGAGCAATAGGCTATACCATATAGCCTAGGTGTGTAGTAGAGTATACTGTCTCGGTTTGTATGAGTACATTGTGATGTTTGCACAAAAATGAAATCTCCTAATACATTTCTTGGAACAAATCCCTGTCATTAAGCAAAGTTTGACTGTATTTCTTTACTAATTAGTGTTCTCTTTTTGGAATGCCAGTTGGATTTGGGATATCCTAGATGTACCCGTAAGCCTTCTGTCCTCTCATTTTTCTCATTTCTTTGTTTTTATGGAACTTTTGGAAAGACTACTTCCATTTGTCTCTATTGACTTTTATTTTGGCAATCAGTGTTCTTAATTTACCAACACTCATATTCTGATTTCTTTTCTTCCTCTCCCATAACTCTTTCTTTAACTTCCCTTCTTTTAGCATCCTGATTCCTGTTTTGTGAATTCAGTATCACCTAAGTCAGTTTGAAAGCACTAATGAAGGGGCCAGCCTGGTGGTGCACTGCTATAGTGCGCCGCTTGGGAAGCGCGGTGGCGCTCCCGCCGAGGGTTCGGATCCCACATACAGACTGGCCGCTCACTGGCTGAGCGAGGGGCGGCAGCAACACCGAGGGTTGCGATCCCGTGGCCGGTCCCGGTCTGGTACGGGCGCGACACTGAGGGTTGCGATCCC
>NW_007727362.1:338067-342885 GCF_000696425.1 Galeopterus variegatus
ACTCAACAACAAAGTACAGCGTTAGGGTGGACGGTGTGGCAAGGGTTGGGGTGGGCCTATGGGGGTTGCGAGCCGTTGCCGGTCACGAAAAAAGACAAAAAGGAAAAAAAAAAAAAAGCACTAATGAAAATTTTGTACCCTGTATTACCTACTTTCGTCCAATTTTTAAATTTTTGTCTTCTACTATCTGGTTTCTGTTTATCATATTCAAGCCTTTCTTCCAACATGAGTGTTGTTTATGTTTCATAATAAATCTGAAAAGCCGATTGGAAGCTTTTCAGCTTTCTGGGTAGAATCTGCTGATATGTTGGTTTTACCATGGGTCGATTAGTGAATTAGCCCTTTTTCGAGGACATATATGTTTTGAAGGTCTTTTATGTGGAGAAGAAATCTCTCTTCTCCAGCTTGTCTAATTGTTGTTGATGGCCCACTGAGGAGATGTGACCAACTTTTCTTTATCCATGTGTCTGCACAGTAGTCTCAACAATATTTGACCCATGTGATTTGAACCATATACTTAGGCAGTGTCACTTATTAACAGGCAGCAAGGAGGTTCCACTTCTGGGTAAGATAGACTAATCACACTCCACCCTGTTTATTCCTACTGAATACAGCTATAAAACCTGGACAGAATGACTGGAGCAACTATTTGAGGACTCTGAAAAGTAAGTAGTAGCTGGCAGATTGGGAGAGAAGACCAGAATCACCAAACCATTTTTTTTTTTGCCTCTATTATCCTCCAATCTGAATGCAACACTTTTCAACCTGGAAGTGGAAATGGGCACCAGGGCACAAAAAGAGCACCAGGAGAAACCCTTTGATTTTGGTTCAAGGTACAGAAAAGGGAATATCTAATACTTAGAGTGCAAAAATCTCTCTCCCCACCCCCCATTTTTTTTCTTTTCTTCACTCTCCTCTACCCTAGGCCCCATACAATCCTGTGATGGAGGCAATGAGAACTTGTAGGAGCCAAAATTTTGAGGGAGGAGAACCTTTCTCTCTGATTGGTTGAGTGTAAGGCCAGCCTCCATTGATTTTTCTTTCTCTCTTGTCTTTTGGCTGGACCCAGGCACAGTTGCAAAAGTACAGGGCAGAGTGGGGTAATCACAGCCCCAGCTTTCCAGCTGGAGGACAGAAAGAAGAACCCCAGGAAGTCAGAAAGTACCAGGAAGATTGTAGAGAGAGAGGAGCTCAGGAAAATGAGCCATAAAGTTGTTTATGATTTTCTAGGCTCATCTCCAAGCTACAAGTGCATGGATCTGTTCCTAATCAACCTAAGAAAGGCTTTTGAGAACTGAACTAACAGACCACCATCTAAGTCCAAGACTGGCCACATGGCACATATGTGGGACAGATGCAAATAGCATTGCAAAGGCTTTGAAAACTGAACTGACATTGGGACTACAGCTCACAGAAGACAGGTTGCAGCTTGCAGCCTGAATCTAACTAAGGTTAATTATCTGCTAAAACAGAAGTATCAATGTTAGTAAGATTTGAACAACACCCAGAGTCTCGTAACACAATATTCAAAATAGATACAATACAAAGTTATTTGGCATATGAAGAACCTAGAAAATCTCACTGTGGTGGGAAAAGACAGCAGATACCAGTGCCTAAATGACACATGTGTTGTAATTTTTGACAAAGACTAAAACATCTGTTATAAAAATGCCCCAACAGGCAATCACAAATACTCTTGAAACCAACAGAAATATTAATTTGCAGCAAAGAAATAGAAGATATAAGATGGCAAGGTTTGAACCAAAACAGTATTGTAATCTAAATAAAAACTCACTGAATGGGCATGATTTTACGATGGAGATGACAGAGGAAAGAATTGGTGAACTTGAAGATAGAAAATAAAAATTATCTATTCTGAACCATGGGGTAGAGGAGGGGATGAGAAGAAGAGAAAGAGTGGGGTGCAGAAAAAATATTTGAAGAAGTAATTGCTGATGATGTCCCAAATTTGGTGGAAGATGTAAACGTAATGATTCAAGAGGCTCAGTGAACAAAAACAGAATCAACTGAAAGAAGTCCATACCCAGACACATCATAAGCACACTGCTAAAAACTGAAGACAATAAAAAAGTAATAAATTATTCAGAGAAAAACATACTACATGTGTGGGAACAACAATGAAAATAACTACAGATTCTCATCAGACACTGTGGAGGCCAGAGGGAAGATGGCATGATATTTTTAAGTGATGAAAGAAAAGAAATGTTAACCAGAATTCTCTGTCCAGTGCAATTATCAATCAAGAATGAAAGTGAAATAAAACAATATCGGTTGAAGAAAACTAAAAAGAAATTGTCAGCAGCCTGTTCCAAAAGACTTGCTAAAGAAAGTTCTTCAGACAGAAATGGTAAATACCTGGGTAAAAGTAATAGGTTACTTTGTCCTCTTGAGTTCTTTAAAATGACTTTAATCGTCAAAAGCAAAAATTATAACATTGTCTGATGGGGTTTCAAATGTATGTATATATAATATTTGGGACAGCTGTAACGTAAAGTGGGAAGAGAGGAAAATGGACCAAGGGTAAAGGACCCTGTATGCTGGTGTTCTAAAATTTGTACCCACAGGCGCCTTGGGGCCTGCCCAGGGACCAGAGGCATGGAGAAGGGGACCAGACACACCCCACAACCAGGCATACTGCCAGTGCCAGGGAGCATACCAAAAACAGCACCTCCATGTGGGTGTCCCACCACAACCACCACAGTAACCATGGCTGCTGCAAAAGTGGCTAGATGCCACAACCACCACGCAGATGGTCCGCCAACCACTGGAGTGCATTCACACAAAGAGAGTCACCAGCAGAGACAAAGAAAAGAAGAGGATGTCTCTTTCCACAAAACCCATTTCAGAGTGGCATAAGAAGCATCTGCTCTATGATAATATTGGGGGACCTGATCACATCTCTCAGCATTGGACAGATCATCTAGGCAACAAATCAACAGAGTAACCATTATTCTTTCAGAAGGAGAAAAGAAATCTAGGGTAATTAGAGGGGGGAGGGAGGGGGGGGAGAGTGGACAAGGGGCATAAAGAATAATTACGATTTGTAACAATATATATGCTAGTCATATTGATTTAATCAACATATCTCAATGTTCAACACCCAAAATATGTATAATGGATTTTGATTCGATAAATAAAATAAATTTTTTTTAAAAAACCCATAAAATTTGTACCCACAGGATTTGAATTTATTGAGGTGACTGGTGACACAAAGAGGTCAATGCTGTTGAAAGTAGAGTTATTATTTATGTTTCCTGAGAGAAGGAGGCATGCCACACCATGCAGGGCCACAGGGGAAGCATCAGATTTTGGTCAGGAGGCAGAAGGATAGACAAGGGGAAAGCCTAGGTAAAAGCCTTTATTGGGATTTCCATGAGAAAGTCAAGGCAGCGCAGGGTAAACAATTTAGGATTGGCTAGTTTGAATAATTCCAGCAGGCTTTAAAGGGATTGTCACTAATTGTCTGGTATCTGACCATGGGTTAATTTAGGGCAGGGGAAATACTGGCTTGGTGTGCAAGAGTTAGATTAAGAGGTAAGTAGGGACATGGCACTGGAACAGGTGGTCTACAGAGGAAAAGCATACCCCAGGCAAGTTGTCTGCCACCCCTAAGGCATTAGCTAGCCCTGAGAGGGCAGTCTTTCCTCAGGTCTGAAAGGCTTCCCAAGATGTCAAAACATAAGATACAGGTAATAAGAAACATGATTAATACAGGTGGTAACATTTTATATATTCTTCCTGAAATGATAGAATATTGATTCTAAGTGGACCATGAACATTAAGTATGTATACTGTAATTGCAATATAAGTGTGACCACTTAAATGTGTGTATAATGCAAAAGAAAGCCAGACAAGGAAAACAGGAATAAAATATAGAGAACAAGGGCCGGCCCGTGGCTCACTCGGGAGAGTGTGGTGCTGAGAACACCAAGGCCCCGGGTTCGGATCCCATATAGGGATGGCCGGTTCGCTCACTGGCTGAGCGTGGTGCTGACAACACCAAGTCAAGGGTTAAGATCCCCTTACCGGTCATCTTTAAAAAAAAAAAAAAATTAATTAATCTGCTTATTTTTTCCCTGGGAGGCAATATTAGATCAATGATTTTCATACATTTTTGAAGTATCTCACATTAAGACATATGTTTTACATTGTGACCTAGTACATATATACACATATAACTGAAAAATATCATGAAATAATGTTTACTCTCTACATGTTCTTGGCTAATTTTCTGTTCTATGCTGAAATCTTTAAAATTTCTGGTCATGATAAACTAAATTGATTTGACAACCCATTAAATTGTTGTAACCAGTGGTTGGAAATACTGGTATAGGGTTGAGAATACAAGACCTGGGTTTGTAATTCTGCTCCAAGCTTGTGTTTTTGTTATCTTACCATGTCTCATCTTTCTTTTTTTTTTTTTTTAAAAAGATGACCGGTAAGGGGATCTTAACCCTTGACTTGGTGTTGTCAGCACCACGCTCAGCCAGTGAGCGAACCGGCCATCCCTATATGGGATCCGAACCCGGGGCCTTGGTGTTCTCAGCACCACACTCTCCCGAGTGAGCCACGGGCCGGCCCTTGTTCTCTATATTTTTTTTTTAAAAAGATGACCGGTAAGGGGATCTTAACCCTTGACTTGGTGTTGTCAGCACCACGCTCAGCCAGTGAGCGAAACGGCCATCCCTATATGGGATCCGAACCCGGGGCCTTGGTGTTCTCAGCACCACACTCTCCCGAGTGAGCCACGGGCCGGCCCTTGTTCTCTATATTTTTTTTTTAAAAAGATGACCGGTA
>NW_007727362.1:343179-356662 GCF_000696425.1 Galeopterus variegatus
CCGTGGCTCACTCGGGAGAGTGTGGTGCTGAGAACACCAAGGCCCCGGGTTCGGATCCCATATAGGGATGGCCGTTTCGCTCACTGGCTGAGCGTGGTGCTGACAACACCAAGTCAAGGGTTAAGATCCCCTTACCGGTCATCTTTTTAAAAAAAAAATATAGAGAACAAGGGCCGGCCCGTGGCTCACTCGGGAGAGTGTGGTGCTGAGAACACCAAGGCCCCGGGTTCGGATCCCATATAGGGATGGCCGGTTCGCTCACTGGCTGAGCGTGGTGCTGACAACACCAAGTCAAGGGTTAAGATCCCCTTACCGGTCATCTTTTTAAAAAAAAAAATATATAGAGAACAAACAGAAAACAAATAAAATGGTAGACTTAAATTCAAACTTACCAATAATTACATTAAAAGAAAATAGTTTAAGCGCTTCAATTAAAAGGCAGAGATTATCAGAATGGATTACAAACATATAACCAAACTATATGGTGTCTTCAAGAAACTCATTTCAAATATAACAATATAGGTAAGCTAAAAGGAAAAGGAAAAAGACATATACCATGCAAACATTAATCAGAAGAAAGCTGGAGTGGCAATATTACTATCAAAGTAGCCTTCAGAGCAAAGAAAATTATCAGAGATGAAGAGAGACATTATGTTATGATAAAAGGGTCAATTTACCAATAGTCACTATATAACAATGTTAAATGTGTATATTTCTAACTATAGTACTGTAAAATATGTGAAGCAAAAACTGACAGAACTGAAAGAAGAAATTGACAAATACACAATTATAACTAGAGACTTCAGCACCTTTCTCTCAACAATTGATAGAACCATTAAATGGAAAATCAGCAAAGATACAGAACTAATATTACCATCAACCAACCATGTTCTAATAGACATTTAGTCTACAGCCATACCACCCTGAATGAACCCAATCTCATCTAATAGACATTTATGGAACATTCTACCCAACAATAGAATACACATTCTTTTCAAGTACCCACACAACTATCAAGATAGACCTTATCCTGAGCCACAAAACAACTCTCAATAAATTTAAAAGAACTGAAATCACATAGAGTGTTCTGACCATGGGACCCTGTAGAGTTCCCACCCAGAGGAAAGCCCTCACCAGATGTGCACCCTGGACTATGGACTTCCCAGCCTCCAAAACTATAAGAAATAAGTTTTATTTCTTTACACATTACCCAGTTTCAGGTATTCTGTTATAAGCAATAGAAAACGGACTAATACAGTACCAGTTACAGTCACTCAATAAAACGAAATACTTATCTAGCAAAACATGTAGAGGACTCATATATTAAAAACTAAAAATGCTGGTGAAAGAATGCAAAGATCTAAATAAATGGAGACACATGCCAGGTTTGTGGATCAGGAGACTCAGCAAATGTCAGGTGTCCTCAAATTGATTTCCAGGTTTAACACAATTGATGACAAAATCCCAGCAAGATATTTTGTAGACGTAGACCAGATTATTCTACAATCTATATGGAAAGGCAAAAAAACTAGAATAAGTAAAACAATTTTAAAAAGAATCAAGTGGGACCAATCGCTCCCTAATTGTATAAATTATAATTTATACAATTACAGTAATCAAAACTGTGTGGTGTTGGTGAAGGGGTAGATTGCTGGAACAGAATAGGGAACCCAGAAATAGCCTCACAAGTATGGCCAACTGATTTTTGACAAATGTTCATTTTCAGTGGTGAAGACAGTCTTTTCAAGAAATAGTGCTAGGGCAATTTTATATCCATAAGTAAAAACATGAACTTCAACCTAAACATCACACCTTATATAAAAATTACCTAAAGTAAATTGTAGATTTAAATGAAAAACTTTTTCAAGATAACATAGAAGAAACCTTCGGGACCTAGGGCTTAGTGAAGGAAAAAAAAATTGATAAGCTGGCCTTGCTTAATATTAAAATACTTAATAAAAAAAATACTGTTAGGTAGGCTACTACCATTTGGTTAGGTATGTCATGCACTCATGATACCTAATAACAAATTTTCCAATATATTTATTTTTTAAAATTCACATATAAGTCAACCCTCACAGTTCAAAGCCATGTTATTCAAGAGTTTGCTGTGTAAAGAACTCTCAAAATTCAACAGTAAAAAAGAATTAGAGGGCCAAGCCCGTGGCGCACTCGGGAGAGTGTGGCGCTGGGGGCACCATGGGTTCAGATCCTATATAGAGATGACCGGTGCGCTCACAGCGCTCACTGACTGAGCGCAGTGCGGCCGGTCTCAAAAAGGACAAAAAAAAAAAAAAAATAGAAAATGGACAAAAGTAATAAGCAGACATTTCACCAAAGAGGATACATAGATGGTAAATACCACAAGAAAGAGGTTCACCATCACTAGCCTTTAGGGAGATGTAAACTAAGACTATGATGAAATATACTATGCTGCTGTTAGAACAGCTAAAATAAAAAATAGTGACAATATCAAATGCTGGCAAGGTTGTGGAGAAATTAGATCTCTCATACATCGTTGAGGGAATGTAAAATGGTATAGCCATTCTGCAATATAGTTTGTCAGTTCCTTGAAAAACTAAACACGTACTCTCACCATATGACCCATCAGTTGCACTCCTGGGCATTTATTCTAAAGAAATGAAAACTTGAGTCCACATAAAAACCTGTATGTCATTGTTCATTATGATAACAATAATTATTACAATTGAGTAACAATTGCTCATTATTGGTAATAGTTCCAAACAGGGAGACAACCAAAATGTCCCTCAGTAGGTAAATGGTTAAAAAAACCGGTTCATCTTTCCATGGAATACACTAAGCAGTTAACAAGGAATGAGCTATTGATATGTGCAATATGAGCATTATATGTTGAGTGAAAGAAGCCAACCTCAGAAGTCACATGTTGTATAATTCCATTTATATAATGTTCTTGAAGTCACAAAATCATAGAATGAAAGCAGATTAGTGGTTCCTGGGGTTAGGGATGGAAGGTAGAAGTGGGTGAGTATGACTGTGAAAGGGTAACATAAGGAAATCTTTGTGGTTGTGGAATAGTTCTGCCTCTTGACTGAGGTAGTTTCACAAAGCTACATGTGATAAAATAGTATAGAACTATATACACATACTGTGTACATGCATGTCTTGGTTTTAATATTGTATAATTATGTAAGATGTAATGATTAGGGAAACTGGTGAAGAGTACACAGGACCTTTATGTACTACCATTACAACTTCTTGTGAACCTGTAATTATTTCAAAATAAAATGTTTAAGAACAACAACAAAAGCCTAAAGCCACAACCTAAATACAGCATAAATTCAAATAAGTGGTAGCCAAATGTTGCCCATTTGGAAAGCTTCAGGGATATTGACATCAATATTTAATGCTTTGCTTGTGCAATCAGGGGAAAAGGATGATCAGTTACTGTACTTGTGTAAACACAAGTCAATTACCATGTTAACAAAATAGCAGACCTGTTCTATTCAAACACAGGGCTCTTGTATCCAGCACCAGTTATCTCCACTCTTCACCACCAAGACCACCAACAACAGTCCAGGTGCATTCAAAAGGGCATAGAGCGGGCCGACCCCGTGGCACACTCGGGAGAGTGCGGCGCTGGGAGCGCAGCGACAATCCCACCGCAGGTTCAGATCCTATTAGGAATGGCTGGTGCGCTCACTGGCTGAGCGCGGTGCGGGCGACACCACACCAAGGGTTGCGATCCCCTTACCGGTCACGAAAAAGACAAAAAAAAAAAAGGCATAGAGCAAAGAAATCATGGCTGAACATCATACTGCTTAGGTTGAGCTTTTCCTCTGTCATCTCCTTTTTATTTCTGGTGTTTCATCTACTCATAGGGATTTTGTAATTCTAATTTGTAGTTGCACAAGGAACGTGTACACATACTTGATATAAATTCTAACCAAAGATGTGTGTCTGTCAACAAAGCAAGCGTATATAAAGTAGGTGCAAGCTTGCGAAACCTTTTTGACTGGTGCTGCACATATTGAACTTTTAAATAGTACCACTTTGGGTAATGCCATTTTAATTTTAGTTGAAAGTATAGATCAGATATTGCCAAATTCATTTCTCACAAATGTCTATCCAGAAAGTTTCACTGATAATTTTAGGTAACAGTGTTATTATTTAGTAAGCACTTACTGTGTGCAAGGCACTATTGTCAGGGCTTCACATTCCTTGTCTCTCTGAATTCCCTCAAAACCCCTGTGATTACACTATCATCATAAACTCTTTTACAGTTGAGGAAACTAGGCTTAGAGGGGTTAGGTAACTTGAGCAAGGTCATACCAGTCATATGGCTGGAATTTGAGACCAAGATGCTGACTCCAGGGACCCAGGGTTATTTAACAAATATGTGCCTGGTGTGTGTGGTTGCTTGCGTGCTTTATTCACACGTCTACTTCCAATAGCAACCTAATTGCTAAAGAACCTGATTCCCTTTTTTACCTCATGTAGGCTTCCTTCAATACCAGTGTCTGAGAACAGCAGTACTGTCCAGCATTCTCTGATTCTTTAGATAGTCTTCCCTTTGTATCCATGGGGGATCGCTTCTAAGACCTCCCTCAGACACCAAAACCTGTAGATACTCAAGTCCCTGATGTAAAATGGCGTAGTATTTGCATATAATCTATGCACATCTTCTGGTATACTTTAAGTCATCTCTAGGATATTTATAATACCTAACACAATGTAAATGCTATGAAAATAGTCCGGACTGTATTGTTTAGGGAATAATGACGGGGAAAAAAGTCTGTATACATTCAGTACAGAAGCAATTTCTTTTTTTGACTATTTTAGATCCAAGGTTGGTTGAATCCACACCCATGGATACAGAGCCGACTGTACTTACATCTACACTTAATTTAAACAATCTGGTCTTTCTTAGAAAATAGCCATAAAATTCCATAGGGTATAGATTGTTCCATCCAGCTGGAAAAAGATATTTTTGTTAAATTAGTCTTGTTTTTTCTAAATGCCTTCAAGAAATCGAAACCAAGGATAGTAGTTTTTGTTATATATTGAAACCAAGGTAGTAGTGAATCAAAAGTCAAGTTTTGTTCTCTAGTAAATCATTTGATTTGGTTATGTTATCTCTTGATTATGTCACGGTAGTGATAAATGACTGGTAGCAAGCAAAGATCCTTGTTCTTTATAGATGTAAATAAATCCAGCCTTGGGATTATCCACTGTGCAGCTGGGCAAACCCCTAGGATCACATTGCAACACGATACACAATTAAAATGTTACAATACCTGTCTTTTAGATTTAGATGCAAATTTTTCAGTTCTTCTGAAAATAGTGAAGCAATTTATACCTATTATTTCCAATCTTTTATTTAAATTCAGGATTTTACAGATAAGTCATTCATTATTTCTTAAGGGGAAAAAAATGTCATTTTTCCCAAAATTATAAGTGTATTTGAGATTTTTTTTAAACCAGCTTGACATTTGTAATTACATGTGTAACAACATGTATGTAAAGAGCTTTTGTAAAATGATCTAATTTCTTGTCTTCTCTTTGCAGGAATATATTAAAGGAATCTGTGAACCTGAACTAGAAGAAAGAGAATGTTACCCCAAGGCCATGCACTGCATTTTTGTTGGGGCACAGAGCCTGTTTCTGAAGAGCTTGATTCAGGATACTTGTGCTGACCTCTGCATTCTGGACATTGGCCTTCTTGGCATCAGAGGAAGTGCTGAGGCTGTGGTCATGGCTAGGAGTCACATTCAGCAGTTCGTAAAGCTTTTTGAGAATAATGAGAGCCTACCCAGCAGTCAGAAAGAATCAGAGGTGAAAAGGGAATTCAAACAATTTGTTGAAGCCCGTGCCGACAATTATACAATGGATTTGTTGATTTTGCCCACTTCCTTGAAAAAAGAACTTTTGACACTCATACAAGGTGAGGAGAATCTATTTGAAACAGGAGATGATGTTATTGAAATTAGAGATTCTGAACAAACAGAGTTTACACAAAATGCTGCCACAGGGCTCAATATTTCCAGAGATGAAAATATTTTGCAGGAAGATGCAAGAAATGAAGCCGGGACTCCTGTTTCTGAGCTTACAAAGCAAATGGACACAGTATTTTCTAGTTCACCGGATGTGCTTTTTGTTCCAATAAATGGTCTAGCCCCAGATGAAGAGGCGCTTTCCAAAGAGAGAGTTTGTCACAAAAGGAGATTTTCTGATTCTGAAGAAAGGCATACCAAGAAGCAGTTTTCTTTGGAAAATGTTCAGGAGGGAGAGCTTTTGCATGATGATAAGACATCAGCTGGAAATGTAATCATTGACCTGTCTGATCCTTCCACTGATTCTGAAAATTTAAATCCAGATGTAAAAGATACTACTGAAGAAATGGAATACAATATCCTCGTAAACTTTTTTAAAACCATGGGCTATTCCCAAGAAATTGTTGAAAAGGTCATTAGGGAATATGGGCCATCTACTGAACCATTATTGCTCTTAGAGGAAATTGAAAAAGAAAATAAAAGGTTCCAAGAAGACAGAGAATTTTCACCTGGTTCTTTGTCTCCAGAGATCAACAAAACCAAAAATAAGGGTATTTGTAGCAACATAAATGAGCTTACAACAGATTCCACTCCAAAGAAAACACAGTCTCACACACAGCAAAATATGGTAGAAAAATTTTCTCAGTTACCATTCAAAGGAGAAGCTAAACCATGTACCTCAAATTGCAAAATTAATGCTTTCAGAACAGTGCCAATAGAACAGAAGCATGAAATCTGGGGTTCAAACCAGATTTGTAATATAGATCCTGAGACTGATGGCCTTTCATCCTCTGTTACCCCTTCGAGTCCCAAAGAAATCAGTTTTGTTTCAAGGGGAGCTTCAAGTAACCAGCCCAGAATTCCAGTTTTTCCTGAAAATGGTTTGCAGCAGCAAGCAGAACCATTGCTTCCAAATAATATGAGATCTGCATGTGAAAAACGTTCGGGATGTTGTAGCTCTCAGTCGAAACCAAACTGTCCACCCCTTTCTCCACCATTTCCACAGTCCCAGTTACCACCACCTTCAATTTGTGATGCAAGGTTGGCAGGACCTTCTGATCATATTGATTCCTCAGTTACTGGGGTTCAAAGGTTTCGAGATACTCTAAAAGTACCCTACAAGCTGGAATTAAAAAATGAACCAGGGAGAACAGATTTGAAGCACATTGTCATAGATGGGAGCAATGTTGCAATTACGTAAGTCCATTCTCTGCACATTATTCTTTAGTTTTAAATGGGACTCTAAGCAATGACTCAAAATTACATGTGTATATTAGGAACTATCCTGTGTATCTGTCTAGGTGATCTATAGCCTTACCTTAGTCTGGGGGAGGGGGACAACCATTTGGTTGGAAAGGTATTGTCATTCCTTCTGGAGTTGTGAACTTTGCTTCACCCTATTCAATTTACATTTCTTTTTTTTTTTTTCCTTTTTGTCTTTTTTCGTGTCCGGCAACGGATCGCAACCCTCAGTGTCGCGCCCGTACCGGACCGGGGACTGGCAACGGGATCGCAAACCTTGGTGCTGCGCCCGCACCTCGCTCAGCCAGTGAGCGGGAACCGGTCTGTATGTGGGATCCGAACCCTCGGTGGGAGTGCCGCCGCGCTTCCAAGCGGTGCACTATAGCAGTGCGCCACCGGGCCGACCCCTCAATTTACATTTCTAAGGGAAAGAGATGACAGGAAAGTTACCTTTTCATATTACATTGCACAGTGATAATGCCATAAAGAGACTTTTCAATCATTAGGTTCTTAATACTATGAGTACCATTTGGTTATGAATATGAGGATGGAGTTTAAAGCAAAAAAGAAATTTTTATGCTGCGTTATGCCTGGTCTCGAGCCAAGGTTGTGCTGTAGTCATAGTGCGATGTGCTTTTGTTATACTTCTGTTGATAGAGTGATTGCAGTTTCCTTTCTAAGGACATTAGTCAGTTTCATTGTGGGCCTCTGCTCTTACTAAAAGTTTGTAGTATTTGTTTTTAGTAAAAAGAGTACAACAATCATTTCTATTTAGCCTGTCTTGGAACCCCTCTTAGGATTCTCATTTTATATTTGTGATGTGGGATTGGGGTTTCTTCTTTAAGGGGCAGTTAGTGGCTAAGAAGAATGTGAGGTCACAGTCTCCATCCCACTGTGGACCAGCTGTTTGATCTTGGGCAGGTCATTCAACCCTTCTGAGTTTCAGTTGCTGCCATCTGTTGCCTTTTGACCTGTCTTTAAGGACACTTTTATCATGCTATTTCAACAACTTCTAGGTAAAGTTTCCCTCCAGTTTCCAAAATCAGTCACCCAATTGTTAAAAGAAAAACTTTAGACAAATGAAACTTAGCAGAGTTTATTTGAACAAAAAGTGATTGATGAATCGGGCAACACTAAGAACCAGGAGAGGTTCAGAACGCTCTACCCAGCAACATGGGCAGGCAGTATTTACAGACAGAAGAAGGAAGTGAGTACAGAAACAGCTTGATTGGGCACAGCTGGGCATTTACCTTATTTGGGCATGGTGTATGTAATGAGGCCTCTGCCCTGTATGGATGGACATGATCTGATCAATTGGCAGCCTGTAATTGGCTTCTCAACTGCTATTATTGGCTGAGATTCATCTATTTATTAGAAGAATACACTCTGAAGTTGGGTTGCTGTTCACTGTGTATAAGCTCAAGATACAGGCAGTTTTAGGCCAAATTTATTTAACACCATTGATTTTTGAAGAAGTCTTCAAGGTCCAGCGTTTAAGTAGTGACAATTTAAGAAACCGATACCTGGACATAGAATGAGGGAGAAGTTGCCAATCTTAAAAATACTTCTCTGAATTATGGCATGTTTGTTTGACTTCTTTCCTAGGAGTTCTAAAAGATCAGTTAATGCCCTGAGTTTTTAGGAATACCTATTGGGATTGAAAACTAAATTTTACTATTGAAATACATGTTTATTAGGTATTTGTAATTTTTTATTTTGTTAATTTTTTAATTAGAATTTTTAAACAAATACACGAGAAAATATAATGAATCCCGTAGACTTATCACCCAACTTTAATAGCTATCAACACATGATCAATCTTTTTTTATCTATACCCTTACCTACTGCCTTACACCTGTATTATTTTAAAGGAAATCTCATATATCATGTCATTCATAAATATTTTAGTATGTATTTTTAAAAATAAAAGAATTCTTTTGCTTTTTAATTTCTGAATGAATTATTGATGCTATGTTTTGCTGTCAAAGAAAGAGAAAATGCCAGCATTTCAGATGTTAAAGTTTGAAGACAGGCAGCAAAAATATGTAATATATTTGTCTTCATTTTCAAATAATACTGTTTATTGTTATTTCACTTTGTTTTGGCAGCCCTTTTTGGGGAAACCCAGCAAATGACCCACAGCTGCATAGGATTATCTAAGTAAAAATGCAAAACACAATTCAGTCATAGTCCAAACCCAGCACTAGTTACTTATTGTTACAATTTCTTCAGCCAAATGATGATATCAAATTCAGGTCATGATTGTGAGTAATACTAATTCTTTTTCACTTTTCTCTATGTGGGAAGATTTCCCAAATTAGTGTTCAAAGAAGAAGAAATGCAAATTAACACAGTGAGCAGTGATAACAGTACTTTTTTAAAAACTTTTTGGAGTAGTAACTAGTGTATTTTTCAGAGAGGTCACTATTGGAATTTAGTGTGGTACTATCTGACCATGACAGGTTGTTTTACATATCTGGTCCTTTGCACTAAAAACTTTTTGGAGTAGTAACTAGTGTATTTTTCAGAGAGGTCACTACTGGAATTTAGTGTGGTACTATCTGACCATGACAGGTTGTTTTACATATCTGGTCCTTTGCACTTTGCCCATAGTGCCCCCCCTCACTCATTATGACACCCCCAAACATGCCCACATATTTCCTAACATCCTTGGGTACAGAATCATATCTTTTGAAAACCACCGATTAATGTACTCAGAGAAACCTGCAAGTTGACTTTAATTTTTTTTGAAAACTGGTTATTTTAGGAGGATTTGAATTTTCTTTGAATTCACAGATGTCTCAATTTAAAAGCAACACTTAACAAAAAGATGTGTTACCCTAAGAAGGCAGACTTCTATATAATTTGATATAAATTCACTTGAAAATATCAATACAGTCAGCCCTCCCTATCCATGGTTTCTGCATGCACAGACTCAGCCAACAGTGGATTGAAAATATTCAGGGAAAAATATTGCATCTATACTGAAATGTACAAAACTTTATTTCTTGTCATTGTTCTCTGAACAATATAGTTAACTACTTGCATAGCATTTACATTGTATTTAGGTGTTATAAGTAATTACAAAATTATAAGTAAGTATTAAGTATTATAAGAGATGATTTTAAGTATATGGGAGTGTGTGCATAGGTTATATATGCAAGTTCTATGCCATTTTATATCAGGGACTTGAGCATCCACAGATTTTGGTACCTGAGGTAGCTGGAACCAATCCCCCACAGATACCAAGAGAAGATTGTAATTAAAATTAATTCCTATTCTGGGAGAGAAACTGCTTAATGGGTATAGGGTTCTATTTTGGAATGATGGAAATATTTCAGAAGTAGATTTAAGTCATGGTTGCATGCATTTCGAATGTACTAAATGTCATTGAATTGGTCACTTTAAAATGGTTATTTTATATTATGTGAATTTCAAAAAGTTGAAAAAAATCAACTCTTATTCTAAATCAGTTGCTTTAAAATAAAGTGTAAATTAGATTAGACTATAAATTCTCTGAAGGGGTAGATTTGTGTTTTTTCTGTGCACTGAACTACAACCAATACTCATGGTCCCTGCCACATAGTAGGTCCTTGATAAAGATTTGTTGATGAATGAATGAGAGACGTAAAGATTGGAAATTTTTAGTGGCTTTTTATCACCCATGTGTAACTTCATGGTTGCTGTTTCATTGGTAAATTTAGATTAAGTTTTAATGAGGCAATACATTTAAGAAATGTTTGGAATCTTAAAGCTGAAACACTTATGTATCAGGTGTACTGTGCTTTATTTTTAAAAACATAATCGTCATACCAGTTTTGTGGGGCTAAAGTTATCTACAATTTACATGACATGAAATGGCCTAAGAAATCCTGTCCAGAGTTACATAGATAGGAGATTTGGGCCCATAATGTCTCTCCCCAGAGCAGTGATACACCCTGTGTTCTCCCACAGAAGTTGAAGTGGAATTTTCAGGCCTTGGCATTATTGAATTCTTAAGTCTCGAGTTGTGTAAGCACTGCTGAGTAAACCTCACCCATTTGACCCAACTAGTTGAGGAAATAATTAAAAGGAAATTTGAGTCCTTAAGTAATAGGATCTGTTTGTGTGAACCCCACTTGAAAGCAGCCTAAGCCCACCCTCCCCTGGGTTTCTGCACAACTTTGTTTATTTGCCTATCCCGCATGATGTCTGCAGCTCATACACACCCGTGAGAAATTCCAAAATACCCTACTTTATGCTGCCGATGATGTATATCTTTACTTGGTTTTTCCCCCTTGTCACCATGAATGAGTCAAATGATGAGTAAGTGGAAATTGTGGTGTATAGCTAGACAGCACAGTGGTAGCCAAGAAACATTTGGGCTCTGTCAGCCTGACACTTCAGCATAAGAGCACCTGACTTACCAGTTGATAATTTTCCATGTAGATGAGCTTTGCCCCTAAACTTGCTAGAACTATGTATTTTAAACATTTTTCATGTTAGTCTTCCTATATCATTGTTCCATGGCTATTTTTAAGTGGAAGCTATAGGAGGAAATCACTCTTTTCTGTGTAACTCAGAATAGGTTTTCCACTATTTCCCCACACTGCCCTGCCTGGTTCTGTAACTGCCATGAGTTTTTATCAGCTGTCACCCATCTCTCCTCTGCTTTGGATACTCTTTCTTTTAGTTTACTGCCTGCTATAATATGGAAAACAACCAGATGATATAACTTGTTACCAAGTATATAGAAACAAGTTTAAGTCTCCCTTCAGAGCCCACACACCTGGTCTCCCGAACCTAACAGTGGTTCATTCTGCATTTGCACCTGCCAGCCCCAGAATCACAGAGATGGTTTTACCAGAAGTAGAGTGGCGATATGATATATACACTTTGTGTGTGTGTGTGTGTGTGTGTGTGTGTGTGTGGTATGTACACACTTTGTATATATGCTTTGTTTTTAGGTCAAAATAGACAGTTGGTCTGGGTTTACATTTCAACAAGCTACTCTAGTTTGAGTGCAGATGGCTGGGAGACAATGATGATTAAGCACATTTTTGCCTGGTCAAGATACTGTTCTTGAAGTAGGTCAGGTCTTTAGTGGACGCGCCATATTATTTTGAGGACAATAATTTGGCTCCACTTGATTTTTTTTTTTTTCAGTAATTTTATTTTCTTGTTAAATCTTTATGTTCTCCACTAGAATTTTGAACCACTGTTTTTTATTCAGCTCTGGAGATTGACTCAGAGTATCAAAAAAAGTGATATGATCTATACCACTGAGAATAACACTTTGGAAATCAGTTTAGAGATGATGTTTCTAGAAACTCCATTTATTCCCCTCCAAGCTTGTGAGGGGTCTAGGGCAGCAGAATTCATCTATCTGCATTTCCCCCCACCTTTTCTTCAGTGACCCAGTGGGATGGAACTGGGTGTTCCACCTCCATCCAGTTTCTATTGTTGCCATCAACAGAAGTGTTTAAGGAAAAGTAGGTAGCACACATTTGTATCTATTGAATAATCAAGGAGGCACTTTATAAGCTTTTTTAGTGCATTTCTCTCAAGGGTTATCCTTTTGAGGGCTAAACGTATGCGTTTCTTGTTTTTTCTAGGAACCAGCAGGCCATTCTGTTATGGATTTTCATGTTAGAGCTGTGGTTGACATTTACTCTAGGCCTATCCTTGCTGTTACACAATTAGAATAATAAACAATTTATTCTTTTTCAAAGATTTTTAAAAGGCCCCCCTGTCTGTGTGTGTGTGTGTCTGTGTGTCTCTGTGTTGGGGTGTATGTAAGCATATTTACCAGAAAGATGGCTAGGTATCAATGAGTGTATGTGTGTGTGTGTGGGTGGGTGTGTGTGTGCGTATGTGTATCTGTATCCGTGTGTATGGGGGTGTGTGTGGGCATGTTTACCAGAAAGATTGACTAGATATCAGTGTGTGTGTGTGTGTGTGTGTTGGGTTGGGTTGTGCACGGGCATATTTACCAGAAAGAATGTCCTAAATAAAGCTAAGTTATTTTTATTTAAATTTTAATGCTAAATGTATATGTCACAAAAATGTGAATATATGAAATCTTCCTTTAATTGATGTTTTCAATGTTTTGTGGGGTAAAAGCCTCTGCAGGGTCTTATTTATGACTGACTGAAGAAGAGTGGACTTATAGCCTCTAAAAAGAGGAAGTTATAAGCAGCTCTTCCAAATCTCACACCACATTGGATATT
>NW_007727362.1:357436-378027 GCF_000696425.1 Galeopterus variegatus
TAGCCTCTAAAAAGAGGAAGTTATAAGCAGCTCTTCCAAATCTCACACCACATTGGATATTTGTTGCATGTCAAGAAACGTAGATGCAGTTGGGGTGACAACCCCACTATGGGGTAGTGGAAAGAGCAGTGGCCAGGAGTGAGGAAGCCTGAGTCTGATCCAGCTCATCTACCCTCTGGCTGTGCAACAGGGCAGGTTCCTCTGTCTCTAAGTGTCTCCTTTTTATCTCTAACAGGAATGTAAATTCCATTTCCTCTCTGATTCTGGCACGCAGTACAGGATAGGAAGTCAGAGAAAGGAAGGGGGGCTGAGTGAGGGCCTGTGTCTAAAGACAGCTTCATGAGGAAGAGAGACTGGAATTGAATTCCGAAGGCATTTGAAGGAGCAAGGGAAGGTTGCAAGAGCATTGCACTCAAAGCAGCAAAAGGAAATGGCAAGACTACTTGGCCAAGACTAAGAGCGTGGTGATATATGGTTGTGGGAGGTTCACTTTTGCCAGATCTCTTCTGACAGTCAGAGGAGGAGGGGACCTGGAAGCCAGGCAGAGGATGTGTGTAGAAGAATAGTGCCATTGAAGGCCCTGAGCGTAATCAAAGGCCTTGTGGCTACATTTAAAGGTCAGTCTAACTGGAGTTTGCAGGATTGGTTGGAATTAGGAGAGCCTAGGTTTAACTTGGGGTGCATTATGCCTCAGGTGGTAGGACTTTCAAGTGAAATAAATATCCACGAAGCAATTTGATGTGTGGCACTAGATGCAGAGAGAAGACAGGACTGAAGATGTAGAATTTACTGTCCTTGGTGTTTAGGTGATCATTAAAACAGTGACAATAGATTTTACTAATCTCATACATAAATTGTAGCATCACAGTCATTAGATTTTGATCTTTTTTTTCTTTCTAATACCTATGAGTAGACAGATAGATTACCACCTGTAGTATTCCAAACTTTTAAAAAACACTTTTTTTAAGACCTCCAATTTTATCTGAGTGCTGGAGAATAAAATTTAATTTAAGTGTTTTTGTCCCTTTCTTTTGAAATGTGTTATCAGTTTGGTCGGGGGAGCATTTTAAAATCTTTTATACTAGGGGTCAGAAACTGTGGGCCAAATCCAGGCCACCATCTGTTGTAAATGTGGAACACAGCCACATTCATTCATTTACAGTTGTCTGTGGCTGCTTTCACACTATAATGGCAGAGTTGAGTGGTGTGACAGAGACTATATGGTCCTTTCAGAAAAAGTGTGTCAACCCGTGTTCTATACTGTTTCTTATTTATCTTTTTTCTCTGCTTTCTGCTTCATTCAACAACATCACCTTTCATGGCCCCCAGCTAGTTTCGTTTGAGTCTTGCCCTTGACTTGTTTCCTTTAGGCTGTAAACTGCGTAGGTTTTGCAGTCACACAGAAAAGGGATGAAGACTTCTGGAGGCAGCAGCAACCTTGGACGTTGTGGTGGTCATAACTATGTCACACCTTTATACTTTTCCTCATCACAGGCAGGCACAGGGAATAGGCATCATCACAGCTACTAAACTGTTTCTGCTTCAGCAACAAATTTCTTAATAAAATTCACGAAAGATTCTCAGAGGCCAATGACCAGACAGGACTTAGAAATAGTGTTTTTTTCCCCCAATAGAATGCTCTTTTTAAAAAAATAATAAAAGTGCAATAAACAAATATTACCGTGAAGCTCACTGCCTTCTGCCACGACAGCAAACCCAATTAAGTCAACTGGAGGCCAATGACCAGACAGGACTTAGAAATAGTGTTTTTTTCCCCCAATAGAATGCTCTTTTAAAAAAAATAATAAAAGTGCAATAAACAAATATTACCGTGAAGCTCACTGCCTTCTGCCACGACAGCAAACCCAATTAAGTCAACTAAACAAAATACAAGAGAAATCATAAGACTCTGTTAAGAGTTTCAGATCCTACCATGAGCTCTGTCTTGGCTTTACAGAGCAGCAAACTATACAACTAAAAGCCAAAAAATGTAAAAGAAAAGGAAATTTTGTGCTTATTTTTGTTTTTTATGGATTTTACCTTTTTATGTTGAAACTTAATATTGCTATAAATGTGCTTTAAACTGAAATGAATTGTACTTATTTTTTTCTTATAGCCATGGTCTGAAAAAGTTCTTTTCTTGTCGTGGAATTGCAATTGCAGTTGAGTATTTTTGGAAGCTTGGCAACAGAAACATTACCGTATTTGTCCCGCAGTGGAGAACAAGGCGTGATCCTAATGTTACAGGTGAGACAAGCTGATTTTTCCAGATTTCTAATCAGGTGTTTAATGAGTTGACTTATAATTGCAATACTTGCTACTTAGAATAGCGACACATGCCATGGGCAGCAACTTTAAAAACAAAATTGTAAATCCATTGCACCTAGTAAACTATCAATTGAAGAGAGTTACAGCATAAGATATACTTGCAGGAATGGTGTGAACATAGTTGTTGATACACAAAGTTATATTAGGGCTTATTACATTTCACAAAAGTTTTCTTTTGACTTTCTCAAAAGTAAAATGTCTTTTCATTAGGCTGGGTTTCCAACTGTTTAGTAGTATTTTTGAAAATAGTCACTTGATAAATTTGGTGCCTGCAACTATGAGAGGTCTTCAAACAGTTAATAGAAAGATTTGTATTGTCTTTTAGTTTCCTTTTTCCACAAACTTTTTGAAGGGCCCTTGTATAATGTCTTTTTAACACTCTGTTTAATAGCTTAATATAAATCATTTCTGATAACCGTGTAGCACTTTGTGGCTGACCTGCGGGCACACACAATTTGAACTTACTATGAATCATGAAATGTTCTAGAGAAATTTAAGGTTGTTTGTGTCTTACTTAAATCTTGATAGGAAGACAGGTGAAAGGGCTGTGCCAGGCAGCTTAACTCATCAGAGTAACTTGAAATAAAAGGAAGATTGGAGGAAGGGAGGGTGAGTTGAGGACTTGCCCAACACCTTAAACAGGAAGTGAAACTTAGTCACTAGTGAGGTAGAAATGGTAAAACCACACATTTCCCACATATTCCCAACTTCTCTTTTGAAGAACATATTGTCCCAACAAGGTACAGGAGGAATGAAGCAGATCCACTCATTTTGTAATTATTTTTGCAATTGGATCCCTGAAAGAAGAGTCTTATAATTCTTATATACTGTGCAGTGCTAGGAAAATAAAACACTGTGTTTGGCATTTCAGCTTAAGTCAGTGGTTAGTACCGTTGTAGGGAATGCAGATGTGGGACTGTCAGACCCTGAGCTTTTAGTTTCTTTTGCCCATTATTAGTTTTCTAGAATGTGACTTTGGTTCTCCATTCTCCTCTGTCACCACCCACTCCCATGAAAATCAGTAATCATTTGTACAAACAACTAAGAGAAGCTGGATAGGAGGCCAACTGGAGGTAGGTTTTGACAGACTCTTGTAGTAGTAACCAAGCAGGCCTTTCTTGGGATTGGGGCAAAGCATTTTGTCCTTCCCCGGGCCTCTACTCCCGTGGCCCTTCCCTGCTCCCACCCCCACCCTCTCTCAGGAGCTCTTATCATCATTCTCTTTGGCTTCTACTGCTTGCAATATGGCTCTGAGAAAGTCCTTGATGGTAGAATTCATTAAATATAGGCTTATGGTTTACTCTTCTTAATTTAAGAAGCAAATGAGTTGAACCTCTTTATGTTTAAAAAATAGCTATAAGTCAGTTCATACATTGCATTTGCCTTAATATGGGTCTTGCTTGATTTTTTTTTTTTTTTTTCTTCTTCTTCCCAGTGAGTTAGTAAAATTGAGTCAGTAGAAAAAAGGTTTCCTACTATTCTCCAAGTGAAACATTTGGGTGTACTTTCATTGATTTACACATCTGGGAAGATAGCCTTTTTCTGAATGTGTATTCAACTTATTCCATGAACAGAACAGCACTTCTTAACCCAGCTCCAGGAGCTTGGAATATTATCTTTAACTCCTGCCCGGATGGTCTTTGGAGAAAGAATTGCTTCTCATGATGACAGGTATGAAAGGCTGTTTTCCTTTCTAAGATGGGAGTGGGATGGTAAAGAGACAATCTTCACACTCATAAAGGACTCACTTGACTCGGGGGGTTGAGAATTTTAATATTTATGGTCATTTATGTTATATGCTTGATGGTCTTTGCTGAATGGGTTTAGGAACATCACAAAAGAACCCAATAAGTTAGAGGTTTTGTTTTGTTTTTTAATAAAACATGACTAGGAATCTGTAAGTAAAAGCACATATTTAGTTGTGGTCTTATTGTTGCATGCTAAAAGTAATGTCTTCTCTTAGTGTGGCAGCCTTGAACATGGTTTTCAAATATTGTCTGTTTCCTCTGTTTTGGGCCAATGACTTATTTTGTCATTGTAATGCCTGGGCTCTCAGTTTTCCTCCACACAATAGAAGATATCTCAGCTTAGGTTGGCATGTCACTCAGGAAGCAGGTGCTAGAACATCCGTGACATCAAGATTTAGTCAACACGTTTTAAAATTTTTTCTAAAAAACTTTACTGAGCACTAACCAAGTCCAACGCACAAAGCTAGGTTCCAGGGAAGCACGTGATTTAGGTGCACCTTCTGACCTGAGGAGTTTGCAATCTAGAAGAGAAGGCACACAAATAAGTAATAGAGGCGAGTTTTGCTTTTGCTGAATAAGAGAAGGTCCCAAACTTAACCAGTGGCATTAGGACCAGCTTTTAAAATCCTCCCCTTGTAGTGTAAAATCAGTAGTAGCAAGTCTACTAGTATCTGGAAACCTAAGTGATGGCTACTTGTTCTTTTATCTTCTGCATTTACCCTATTTATTTTCATCTGGCCTATAGCACTTATAGCTCCCCTGGTGTTTTCACCTCAGTGTTCCACCAAAACACTCCCCCCACTGAACAAAGTATCTAGCTTGTGACGCAAGCTAGTGAGTGGTGGTCAGAAGGTTAAGAGATAAAAAGAAGGCCTTGGCAGAGGGAAGGGGACTTAGGACCAGAGGAGATGCTCATTCACCAAAAGGGCCTTCTCATTGAAGACTCCTTGCCCTGCACCAGGCTAGTTCGAGAGGCGAAATCTAATGGGAAAAGTCAGAGATGGATACATAGGGTGGGAAGAGCTGAAAGAGGACGGCAAGTGGGGGCCAGGGGATAGATGAAAAGTACTGGGAGGCTGGCATGGAGGGTTTCTTGCTCAGCCCTCTGACACAGGGTTCAGACCTTGGAGTGCTCATGTCAAAAGGCACGCTGGGCTGCTGGGCTCAGGAAAAACTTTCAGGTCCTAACACTGCAGCTTCATTCTTACACCAGCAGAATTTGAACCCATGTACTAAAGCAGACTAAGCTTTTGCTTGATTTTTATGGCTCTCTGGGTTATTATAGGACATAAGGGTATGTCCTAATTCCTAGTACATACACTCAGCAGCCTTATTACCTATTTTTATTAATACCTCTGGGCAAACATCACCACTTACAACTCATGCTATTCAGAAATAATTTGGGGCCAGCCCGTGGCTCACTCGGGAGAGTGTGGTGCTGATAACACCAAGGCCCCGGGTTCGGATCCCACATAGGGATGGCCGGTTCGCTCACTGGCTGAGCGTGGTGCTGACAACACCAAGTCAAGGGTTAAGATCCCCTTACCGGTCATCTTTTTAAAAAAAAAAAAAAAAGAAGTAATTTTTAAAATGTTTACTAATAAGTCCAAAGAACTAAGTCATATTTACTTTCCAAAGTATCCTAACACCTCTGAATTTAATGAGGTTTGTTTTTTTTAAATCCCCTTTGAGTACTTACTACTACTGATAAAAACAGTTGTTTGCACTGTTAATTCCAGTGATTCTCTTAATTTATTATTTCATTATCTTTGTCTACATTGCCTTAGACGAATGAGGTCATCTTGACTAAAGGAATAAAATTCATCTTATCCTCATGATTCTCTTATTAAGAGGGTTTGAACATGAATAATCTCCAGCAATGAAATAGAATTCTTTTTTACTATTTAATTTTTGCCCCTTTTCATCATGTATCCTTTAATAACTGCCAATCAAGTGAGTCTATAACTTGGGCTAAAATGAATGGCAGTTCAAGACATTTCTTCTTAAATCAGGGCAGCAAATACGGACCAGTGAATTAGAAAAAAAAAAAAATTTGATAGGCTGACTGTGACTGTAACAAGCAGCTAATCTTAGACCCAAAATACTATAACTTAGCAACTAAAAACTGAATGGTGGTTTCACAGGCTTGTCAACTCTAATTTATTCTCTGCTCTGCTCTGGTCCTTAGGCATTCTTATTACCACTGTTTATTGAAAATGTATATAGCTAAGATCATCTTTAAAAAGAATTGAATTGTATTAAAAACAGTTCTTCTTTTATGATGACACTAATAATTTCAGAGATAGTCACCATTTCAGATTGATCTTCAGTTGACTGGGGCTTAATTTTCCTACTGCCCAGCCTTGGTTAAATTCTTTGGTGATTTTCCTGTGATGAGGAAATCCTTTTATTTTGTTATAACACGGCTTCTCTAAGCCAGGGATGCCTGTTTGTTTATCTTGAACTCTCTTATATTACCATAGGTTTCTACTACACTTAGCAGACAAAACTGGTGGCATAATTGTAACCAATGATAACTTCAGAGAATTTGTGACTGAGTCAGTTTCTTGGCGAGAAATTATCACAAAAAGGTAATATGTTCTTCTTCATCTTTGTTCAGAGAAGTTTTTTGTTATTGTTTGTTTTTGTTTGCATTTTGTTTATTTTATGTGCACAATGGTCCTGCAGAAGGCAATACAGGGTACCACAGTATAGTAAGACTGTGCCATACTCCCAGTCTACAGGGTGGTTGGCCTCTCTAGGTAGGTGGAAGGACCCAGCACAAAACAGGGCCAGCGAGGGCCGGCCCGTGGCTCACTCGGGAGAGTGCGGTGCTGATAACAACAAGGCCATGGGTTCGGATCCCATATAGGGATGGTCGGTTCACTCACTGGCTAAGCATGGTGCTGACAACACCAAGCCAAGGGTTAAGATCCCCTTACCGATCCTCTTTTGGAAAAAAAAAAAAACAGGGCCAGCAAGTGATGTGTGTGGGCATGCTTTGTCTTCTCAGAGATCAGCGTTCGCTTGCTTGAAACACCAGCCAGTTTTGTGGTGCAGTTAACTATGAGGGAGCACAAAGGGCCCCCACCCAATTTAGCCCTGCCCTGGTGCCGTGGGAGACTTTGGCAGGTCATTGGACCTCCCTACATCACTCAGCTGTGCAGTGAAGGTTGGACTTCGTGACAGCTGACATTCCAGCCCCGAAACACTGTGATTCTAGTAAGAGGACAGGACCAAAAGCAATATGCTGATTGGGTTTTCACTTCTTGAGGGTCAAGGGAAAATAATGCTACTTTTAAATATCTGATGCTGGGCCGGCCCGTGGCTCACTCGTCAGCACGACGCTCACCCAGTGAGCTAACCGGCCATCCCTGTATGGGATCCGAACCGTGGCCTTGGTGTTATTCAGCACGACGCTCACCCAGTGAGCTAACCGGCCATCCCTGTATGGGATCCGAACCGTGGCCTTGGTGTTATTCAGCACGACGCTCACCCAGTGAGCTAACCGGCCATCCCTGTATGGGATCCGAACCGTGGCCTTGGTGTTATTCAGCACGACGCTCACCCAGTGAGCTAACCGGCCATCCCTGTATGGGATCCGAACCGTGGCCTTGGTGTTATTCAGCACGACGCTCACCCAGTGAGCTAACCGGCCATCCCTGTATGGGATCCGAACCGTGGCCTTGGTGTTATTCAGCACGACGCTCACCCAGTGAGCTAACCGGCCATCCCTGTATGGGATCCGAACCGTGGCCTTGGTGTTATTCAGCACGACGCTCACCCAGTGAGCTAACCGGCCATCCCTGTATGGGATCCGAACCGTGGCCTTGGTGTTATTCAGCACGACGCTCACCCAGTGAGCTAACCGGCCATCCCTGTATGGGATCCGAACCGTGGCCTTGGTGTTATTCAGCACGACGCTCACCCAGTGAGCTAACCGGCCATCCCTGTATGGGATCCGAACCGTGGCCTTGGTGTTATTCAGCACGACGCTCACCCAGTGAGCTAACCGGCCATCCCTGTATGGGATCCGAACCGTGGCCTTGGTGTTATTCAGCACGACGCTCACCCAGTGAGCTAACCGGCCATCCCTGTATGGGATCCGAACCGTGGCCTTGGTGTTATTCAGCACGACGCTCACCCAGTGAGCTAACCGGCCATCCCTGTATGGGATCCGAACCGTGGCCTTGGTGTTATTCAGCACGACGCTCACCCAGTGAGCTAACCGGCCATCCCTGTATGGGATCCGAACCGTGGCCTTGGTGTTATCTATCAGCACCGCACTCTCCCGAGTGAGCCACGGGCTGACCCAGAAGCCATGTGCTGTTAAAAAGCTTTTGTTGATAGCTAAACAAAGAATCGGTCTTTGACCTTCTGGGAACAGTTAAATGAGCCATTAATCTTCTGGGGCATGTTTCTGTGGGATCTTTGCCCTAGGCTCATTGTCGGTATTTATTGGACACTCATCTGTGTATGCATGGAGGGTTTAAATGCAGTCAAGACTTGAGTTCTCAAATTAACTCATTGCTTTCAGAATTCACAAGATCTGGACAACAAATATGGGAACGTGGACTTGTTTGTTTGTTTGCATTTTCTGGATTCAAACTTGATAATGCTCTACTGACCTCAGATTTTCTTTCTTCTTATGTCATATTGTTTTCCTTTTAAAAAAGGTTATTTTCAGTGGGGCCTATAGATACATTTATTAACAGTTTCATTCAGGAATTTGTTGTGTCCTAAGGTGACAGTCTTTAAGTCTTGTTTTTCAAAGTTAGACTGAACATCATATTAGGAGAAGCTGCTGCTTCCCATGCCTAGATAAAAATCTGAAAGTCTTGATAAGAAATGTGAGAGCCATCTGATAAACATTTCTTACACTATTGTATTTGTGTCCAAAGGAGAGAAATATTAAAATGGTTTAACGTGGGCACGTGTGGGATTTTTCCCTCTTCAAGCAAATTAAGCAGTCTTAGGCTGCTTTATAGGCTGACCATTGGTTTGGAATTAGGTAGCTACTTTGAGGTACTTCTCAGTTCCAGCAGAAGTGAAGACAGTGTTTTCTCCAGCATTGTGATTATTCTCTATGTTGTAGATTGCTTCAGTATACATTTGTGGGGGACATATTTATGGTTCCTGATGATCCTCTGGGAAGAAGTGGACCTCGATTAGAAGAATTTCTTCGGAAGGAAGTCTTTCTTAGGTATTTCCTTTTTCAGATTGTCTTGTATTTAAAAGTTTACGTTCTTTGTGCTTTTGTGCAAGTGCTGTCTTTGAAGACTAAAAATGGCATTTAATTTTTTTTTTTAAAAAGCCTTAGATTTAGTGCTGGTGTAATGTATGTAGACGCTAATCAAGTATGCACCCCAAAATACCAAATTTTCTTTCTTTTTTTTTTTTTTTTTTTTTATAAAGATGACCGGTAAGGGGATCTTAACCCTTGACTTGGTGTTGTCAGCACCACGCTCAGCCAGCGAGTTAACCGGCCATCCCTATATGGGATCCGAACCCGGGGCCTTGGTGTTATCAGCACCACACTCTCCCGAGTGAGCCACAGGCCGGCCCCCAAAATACCAAATTTTCAATTGTGGTCCTTTTGGTTTTAATCAACTAGGAGATGGGGAGCCAAATATTTTTGTGAGTCTAAAAAAACAAAGATTTTCCAAGCTGGTGGTTACTTATTAGCAAATGCTACTTAGGTTCATTATGTATGTGTTGTTAATGTCTTTTTATATTCATTTTCTAAAGTCAATTGCTTTGAATATGTTATGCTTATATTAATTTATTTACTATTTAAGAATCACTACTTGGGGGAACTGACAGTTACTTTCTACCTTCGCTGAATAGAGAAGCCAGTATTTCATATTTATCTGAAATATATTTGATAGTTTAGGTTTTCTTTGTTGTAGTTTGGATTTGTTCATTTGTTTTTAAGATGCATTGCTAGTGATTGTTTTTGTTTTCAGAATGCTCATTTAACAGACTTGTTAACTCAGGTTTCCTATGTGCCTAACTAACAAATCATATAACCCAGTGACAGAACTTTTCTCTTCTTTTAACTAAAATGGGGCTGGCCAGTTAGCTCACTTGGTTAGAGTGGTGCTGGTAACACCAAGGTTAAGGGTTCAGATCCCTGAACCAGCCTGCCACACACACACACACAAAAATTAAAACAGGCTACACTTCTGTATATTTCCCAGCATAGGGATGTTTTAAGGGTCTAAACTGAAAAGAAGTCACACAGCTCTCTCAGCATTGAAACTTTTCAGCTGATCTTTTCCACTTGTAATAGGGGCCTTTGGGGATTCTAGATTTGTATTCAGCAGTGAGTGGTGGTGGGGTTTTCTTCACACAGAGCTATCTTCTGCAGAGGGGACCAACATGATTTCAGCTCCCTGGTCAACACCTACTGCATGTCAGTCCATCTCATTTTTCTTCCACATATCTTAACTTGGAAATCCTCTTTGGGGCCTTAGGACTTAAGGCATGTGTGTGGGCATCAGGCCTGTGGGTCAGACTTAGCAAAAGGAGAATTCTGTTTCCTCCTGCTCCTTGAGCAGCTCGATAACAGGGTCAGTCCTACCTGCCCTTTTTCCTCTCACCCAATAGCTCTTTACAAAGGTGTTAACTAATTTGGTTAAGAAGTCAGTAATCATTTCCTCACAGAGAGACTAACTTTTGAAGTTAGCTGAGCTTTTGAAGTTGGGAAAACTTTTCTGCCAGCCCCATTTCTCGGCTTCAAGCCAGAGTCAGATGGGAGGCTTTTGAATGACACAGATGCCCTCCCTATACGCATACTTGCACACACCTATGTGCATACAAGTTTTGGGTACCAGTACCTCACGTAGACTTTGGTGGGGAAGGTGAGTCCATGAGGTGGTGGGGACTGCCTCTCTGCCCAGAGTTGGGGGGGGGGTCCTTCTGATCCCTCTCAGCCAGGGCCCTGTGCAGAGTTAGAACCTCAGAATAGTAGGACCCTGTTATGCCTGTCCTTTGAAAGCTCCCAGGCACATCCTGGTTTAGAGCCACACAGCTGGGGGGAGTCAGTCCAGCAGCAGACATGGGAGGGTGGTTCCAGCTCAAGAGGAGTTCTCATTCCCCGCTGTGACCAGTCTAGAGATGGGACTGTTGGAATCCCCGCGGGCTCCAGTAGGCAGCGGTCATTACCACCTTTACTGTAGTCTTGCACCTTGCCTTTGGAAGCCAGGGAATAGCATCTTGAGCCTCAAGGTCAGCAGTGGGTTAGAAGGGTTTCTTATTTATCGTACTACCCAACTCATCAAGACTCACTTCCATTTGCAGAGATATGCAGCCCCTTCTCAATGCCCTGCCAAATGTGGGCATGTTTGACCCCAGCTTCAGAGTCCCTGGCACCCAGGCAGCCAGCACCAGCCACCAGCCTCTGACCCGGATTCAGGGAGCTCCTCCAAGTCACTGGCTTCCTCAGAAGCCCCACTTCCCACTCCTGCCAAACCTTCCCAATATCCAGCAGAATCTGCCCATTCCAGCACAGAGATCTTCTGCAGAAACCAACGAGCTGAGAGAAGCCCTTCTGAAGATCTTCCCTGACTCAAAGCAAAGACTGAAAATTGACCAGATCTTGGTGGCCCATCCGTTCATGAAAGACCTGAACGCGCTGTCTGCCATGGTGTTGGATTGAAGATCGTGCTGAGAAGCTTGAGCTCAGGGCCAACTGATCAAACTCAAGCTATTGTCTGTAGATGATGGGAAGTAACATAATGTGAAGAAACCTACTTCACAGTGTAAACGCTGTTGTATAGAGAAAAAAAAAAACAAAAACATGTTTTGTGTATTAAAAAAAAATCTGGATTTTCAAAACCAGCTTTTTTCTATATATAAATTATGCTGCTACTCAGGGCCAACTGATCAAACTCAAGCTATTGTCTGTAGATGATGGGAAGTAACATAATGTGGAGAAACCTACTTCACAGTGTAAACGCTGTTGTATAGAGAAAAAAAAAAAACAAAAACATGTTTTGTGTATTAAAAAAAAATCTGGATTTTCAAAACCAGCTTTTTTCTATATATAAATTATGCTGCTGTTACAGATTTAACATTTTCTGTAAAAGGAAAATCTACATTTTCTGCCCTTTCAGAACTGTTTAATAGCAGTTACTCTTGAGTGTACTTACATTTTTATGTTTTTTAAACTATTTTCCTTAAAGCTGAAAATATTGACAAACGGATATGGTTCGCCTTTCTAAATAAAAAAGGGTTGCTTTCTTAAGGAAAGCAAAACCTCTTAAAGTATATTTTCTTGAGATGAATATGTCACATCCCCTAACGTGAAGAGTGCTCACCCCTTCCAGCCTCCTCTCCCCTCAACCCCTGGAGTTATGAGTCCGTAGGAGTTGTTTTGCTCCTGTGGGGTCTTTTGTTGGAGCCATTTGTGAGAGTGGACAAGTAGTGCCACTAGATGGCACCTTGTGCCTAGCCATTGTTAATGACCAGGGCAAAGTTAGACTCAGAATTATCAGGGATAGAAGAAATTTCAGAGTTCATGTAGTCCCACACTTGTTCCCTTTCCACCCTACAAAAGAGCAAACTGAGGCCCAGAGGTTCACCATTGGACATGCCCACAACCACAGCTGTGGGATGGCTGGGCAGGGACCAGACTCCTCAGCCAGCGCTCTGACATACGCACCAGGCTGGGGCCTCCCTTCACCTGACTTGACTCTAGAAGCCACATCTTCGCCTCTGAAGACCATGATGAGGTGTGAGGAAGTTCATCGAGCAGCCCCATTGTTGTGGCCATCCTGTGTCCACAACCATGGCATATGCCTCAATGTAGAGTTTCTACAGCTTTGCCAAAAAAACGGTTTTCTATTCTCAAGAATGACCCAAGCCGATAAATATAGCATTAGTAGCCTCCGTGGGGGTCCCAGAACCCCTGTATTTATTTTTCCTGTGTTTATCTCTTTAGTGTCCTCCTAAACAGCCTTTTCTTTCTCCGAGTTGATATCTTGGTATTGACTTTTTTCAGTGTTGCCCAAATTCTGTGTCAATGAAGTTCTTTTCCTGGGTAATTCCTAACATCTTTACTGTTCGAACCTTCAAAGGGCTTTGTATTTTATACCTGTGCTCTCCCCAGGTTGCTCACGGTCAGTTTCCTATCTGCCCTGTGGATCATGTCTCTTCTCCCAGCCTCCCAGAAGTAGTGCCTGAGGACTTGATACTGGTTTGTTCTTCATGGTGAGGAGACTGGATGACATCCCAGGATGCTCCCGCCAGGCATGTTTTCTCTTGGTTTTCTTTGATCCCTACATCCCTTGGGGGATGAGTCCAGAGCCTTCCGGTTGGCCAGACTTGTACTTCAATCATGTTTTCTTTTGGATGCCTGGATGAAGCACTCTAACGTGGAATTGGTTGTCAGCTGTCATTTTTGTTTTGGGCAGGTTGCCAAGTCACTCAGCTGTGGAAGTAGAAGGACAAGACTGAGGCAAGCCAGAAAGGTGATTTTCATCACTGTCCCTGTGCCTCGGCTTCACAGCTGGTTGTTTTCAAAAGCAGAGGTGTCAGGACTGGGGCTGTCCTGCAGGAACTCTGACCTTGTGACTGAAGGTCGAGTCCAGCAGCCTTGCCAATTCAGTATTTCTCCTCTGGTTTAGAGAAGAGACATAGGGGACTCTCCCTGGTTGCCTAGGCTGAGCCTCCATGATGCCAGGTGGAGCTGGCTAGGCTGAGAGGATCACAAGTTTTCTAGGCTCTAGAAGCAGCTTGACCCTTCACCTTTGAGTTCTGTAAGCCTTTGTGTTCTCAGGAGTGTTTATGAGAAAACTGCCTGTCTCCTGCCTTTTTCCTGGGTATGGGAGTGAAGGATGCAGAAGAATAAGTGGGAGGAGTACAGAAAAGCATTAATTACTTACCTTTATAAATTATAACATGAAACAATGCACAACTCTTCCTGAAATCCATCAAGTTTGGTTAAATTTAACATTTAAAACCCAAGTTATCACGCCATTAAAAAAGGCTCTTTACCTGTTCTCAGCCTCCTCCTAGTACTAGGCTCAGTGTTGCTGCTAAGTAAGTATTCATAGATACCTCATGCAGTAGGTATCTCTGCTGCTACCTTAGGAGTGTTGGCAGTAATGCTTCCATGGCTTGTAACTCCTTCAGGCTTTTGTGCGTCATGGCTCTGCATCCTGTGTTTCATGGCATTGCTGTGAAGTAGCTGGCAGGGCAGAGGATGCCACCCTCATTGAACAGGTGAGGTGTCTGATTCCCAGAGTGTGTCCAGGGTCAGAGAATAAGTAGCTGGGGAGCTGAATGATTGCTGGTGTCCTTTCTTCCCTAGGTCCCGGGCCTCCACCTCTGGGAGAGAAAAAGACTCGTTTGACCTTTCTGTTGAGTAGCCTGTGTTTGAGACTATAGGCTGCCAGTCACGAAAACAGAGTTAGAAGGCATCTCAGCCATCCTGGATGATGGGTCAGCACTGTTGGGCAGGCTTGGCTGTGTTTGCCAGGTACTCAGGCCTGACGCAGCTTTGGCAGTAATGAGGACGTATGGTGTGCTCATGTAGGCTTGCTGTGGCACTTGTGGAATGCGGAGGACTCTGATCTACACACAGAAACCCATGCTCTCCACAGTGCTCTTAGCCTCCTTCTACCCCCACCAGGTATCCAGCCCCTCCCCCCACAAGGGCTGTCACTGCAGGCACTGGCCTGCCGACAGTGGGCCTTGGCACCACCGTCCCCGCAGATCCTGCCTGCCTCCCACACTGCCGAGACGTGGCCTTCCATTGGAGTCTTCGCACCTCCACCTCTCATCAGCACTTCCTCGTCCTCACCTGTCTTTCCCTTCGCTGTCCCCCGGAGCCCATCTCCTCTCATCTCCTGACTGATTTGTTCAGTCAGGCACTCTGACTCACCCCCATTTCTTCATTATTTACCTCCGCATTATTGTCCACATATCTCAGAGCCTTTAGATGAAAGTAAATAGCCTGATTTCCCCTTACGAATTATGTTTTTTTATAACTAATACTTTCCCTCAATTTCCCACTCTTCACTTCCCAGTTTGCAAACTTGGCTTCCACCCCACCACGTGACAGTCATCTAGAAAAGTCATCGGGGACTATCTGATTGTCAAATTTAGAAGTCTTTTCGCAATCCTTAATAGTAGTGTGCAACTCAATGACCATAGCATGTGACACCATTAACTTTATTTTCCCTATTTTTTGAGGTTTCCATCACTTTCAGACCTTCTTCATTCTTCTTCCTTCTTTTACCTAAAGCATATTCCTTAACACCCTTCCCTTTCTCAACAGGTGGTTGTCAAACTTTGGACCACCTAGAGGACCCATGGTGGGGAGGGCAACTCTTGCTAAAAATGCAGATGATTGCATTTTTAATCCCCCAGAGATGTCTGTTCAGAAGCTCTGGAGTAAAGCCTGGGAATCTGCAACTTCAGCACACTCCCTGGATGATTCCCATGTGGGTGGTCCATGGACCACATTTTGAGATACTGGACTCACGTGCAGGGGTCCTAACTCTACTGTCCCCTCTTTGCAGAGACTTCTAATCCCACCTCTAGCCCTGCCCTTCAGGAATGATTTTTCCATCCTACCTGAAAGCCCTGTGGAATCCTCAGACTCCCCAGACCCTCAGCCTACATCTGTTGTCCCTCCTTACTACCCACCGTCCATGGGGTCCCCTGTTCTGCCCTTGTCCTTCACTCACCACCGCCCTCCAGTCATGCTCTCACAGCCTCCCTCTGAGCATTGGTCCCTTACCTGCCAGCCACTTCTCCCCTCTCCCTTCCAGACTCCACAGTGCTGCTAGATTTATCTTTCAGAAGCACATTTCCAGTCACCCCTCTTCCTGATCAGTGATCTTCAATGGCTATTTAACTAGAGTGTCAAGCTCACACTCCCATGAGCCTAGTATTCATGGCTGCCTGCCGCCCAGCCATACTTGATTGTCCCTTTGTACAGCCCCAACCCAAATGTTCACTGCAGCCACACAGATGCCCTCGGTTGCCTGCGGGCCTGTGTCTGTGTGTGTGTTCCTCTCTGCTAGAAATGGCCTTCTCCCAAATGGCTTCATTCTGCAAAGGCCTAGCCCTGAGTCCTCTTTGTACCCTTGCCCAGTGCTGCTGACCAGAAGCAGCCCCTGGTGTTCTGTGACCCCACAGCATTTTGTGTCTCATTGTCAGCACTTGCCACTCTGGCTGATGTTGCCGCAGCTGATTGTGTACTGTGTCTGACCTCCGTTTCTAGACTGTGAGCTCCTCGCGGGCAGGGACCGTCTGTGTTCACTTTTTGTATTTCCCATGGCACCTAGCACAGTGCCTTGCACTTGGTAGGTGCTCAATAAATGTCTGCGTAAGTGAACTGGAGGATAGTCCCTTCTTGTCTGCGGCATCTGGCAGCAAGACCCCGTAAGACCTTTAGGAAGCAGGTTTTCAGAGGCCAGGAATCACCTACCCTGCTCTGGTGGACCTGGGGGTGGAACAGGGAGGGTCCGCCTGACTCACTCCATTCTCCCCTCTCTTCAAGGCTCCACACACCATCCTGGGCAGGCTGGTCCAGGGAGGGACACCTCTGATGGTGGGAACTATGGGATGACATGCCTGGCTCTGTTAGGGCCATTTTCTGCCATGGGGGAAGCTGGTCTATGGTAAAGAAGCAGAAACATGAGAGATTCCTGGTGGCATACAGGTTTTCAGAGGCCAGGAATCACCTACCCTGCTCTGGTGGACCTGGGGGTGGAACAGGGAAGGTCCGCCTGACTCACTCCATTCTCCCCTCTCTTCAAGGCTCCACACACCATCCTGGGCAGGCTGGTCCAGGGAGGGACACCTCTGGTGGTGGGAACTATGGGATGACATGCCTGGCTCTGTTAGGGCCATTTTCTGCCATGGGGGAAGCCGGTCTATGGTAAAGAAGCAGAAACATGAGAGATTCCTGTTGGCATGAGTTCCTGTTGTCAGGGAAGCCTTCCTGAGGTGTCACCATGCCCCAGGATTCTAACATGCTTCCCTTTTTGCTTAAGTAGTTCAAGTTGGATTTACGTCCCTTGAAATCAAGAGACTTCAGTGAAACATGTTACTATCCTTAGTGAAGACTTGCAGGTTGAATGAGAGAGGTTCATCTGTTTAGAAAAGTCCCAAAGATTTGTGCAGACAGAACTTCAGGAGTGTCCACCACAGTCAGGAAATAGTATGACGATTTCTCAGTGCCTTGAAACCCACCCCTTCCTGCCCACAGAAGAGAGCTCCACCCCACCCTCAAGCCAGCTGTGTTCCACCGTTGCTTTTCCTTCTCTGCTTCCTGCTTCCTCTGGAGGTTGTCTTAAATTCTCTAATGTGAAGTTCTTTGCTCAGTACCTTGTTGGGCAGAGACCAGCCCTGTTCATTTGCAGTTTGACGTTGCTGTACCCTTCAGTTTCCTCAGCTGTAAAATAGACATAATAAAATGGTGCATCCTACTTCAAGGGTGACGTGAGGAGTAAGTGTTAATACCCATCAGATGCCCAGACGGTGCCGACACAGCCTATGCAGTGACTATTAGTGCGGCTCTGATCGGCAGCCCCATGGAGTTTATGTCACTGTTCACTTCCTTTACAGTCATCACACATCTCTACCACCTAGAGCTCAGAGATCTTATTTCCAAATGCTCAGAGTCCCCATTTGCCAGGTTCTGAATACACTTTTGTCCCTGACAGCCACCAAGAGAGTGTGGACTGGGATGAGGGCACTTAGGTTAGCGCCTGCACCCTTCTCAGAGCCTCGAAAGGGCCACAGGAAGTCCCGCTGTGGCCTAGAGAGGGTGTTGTTCCAGAGCCACTGCCTGCCTGCAGGATGCTGAGGAAGCTGATCCCATTGGCCAGCTCTGAGCCCTCACCATGTATGTGGCAGGCGTGGCTTTGTCTCATTCCTTCCTCACAGCAACCCTCTGAGGTGGTGCTGTTGCTGGCTCCATTTCACAGAGCAGGAAATAGGTACAGAGATTCTGAGGAACTTGGAGTTCTCAAAGTTAATGTCCAGAATTCAGGATTTGAATTCCAATGGGCCATCCCATCTCCCCAAAAGGCAATGCTCCCCCAGAGGTGACTTGGCAGCCAAGATGGCACCTAAGATGGGCACGTGCACGCACGCACACACGCACACACACACACAAACACCCACACACACATACCAGTGAAAAGAATTGATGGCCCACGACAGACCTGGGTCAAGTTTGTCAGCCTGCTGGGCAGGGGAAGGAAGCTGCCTCCCACTTTCCTGTATAGCGAGACCCATATCCAGCCCTGTTCCTTTGTGAGAATGCCAAGTGCATTTTTTTATTCATTTATTTATTAATTTTTGGCAGCTGACCAGTACAGGGATCGAACCCTGGACCTTGGTGTTAGCACCACACTCAAACCAATTGAACGAAACTGCCAGCCCCAAGAGCACATTTTTAAAAGGAAAAAGTTGACCAGCTCTGCCCTGTCAGGAGTGAGCCCATGCGTGCATCACACCCGCCTTTCACTTGATTTAGGGGACACGGGTCAGTGAAATGGGCCTTGATGTTTTCTGAAAACTGAAAACGGCCTTTTTCACAGCTCAGGTTCCAGTTGTTTTGACACCTGTGATGCCAAGACTTGGGGCATTCACTAGGGAAACTGAGGCTGGGCAAGCAGGGATTTGTCCAGAAACAGTGCAGAAATACCCATAGCCAGTGCTGGAGCTGGAAGCCCAGGGGGCTTCTTGAATCAGTTCCCTCCCACCTCCTCCCACTTGGTGGCTTTTGCTCCAAGAGTCACAGGACTCCAAACCACAGACTGCAGCCTTTGGGGCTTTCCTTACCACCGCCTGCAGATCCCCAGGGAGCCCTGCTGAGCCCCACAGCCTGAAATCCAGTCTGAGGTCAGGCCTGGGCAGGCCCTGCTCTGCCCCCCTCCCTACTTCCAGTGAGAGAAAGAGGGGGCCTCCCCTGAAAAGAATGCGCTTGTCTGCCCGCCTGTCTGGCTCCGGGATCAGTCTAAGGTTTCAGCCACCAAAAAAGGCAGCAGGAAGGGGAGGGCCTCCTGCAGCTGACCCCAGGGAGCAGCAGACTCTGTTCTGCTCACATGACTTCCCCTAACCAGCATGTCACTCAACACTGGCAGGTCCCTATCCCCTTGCCACCCCCTCAAGAGGGCCCAGCACCTCACACTTCCCCTCAGAGAAGGGCTGGGCACCCACGCTTATTCCCATTTTACGGCTGGGGAACCGAGGCCCAGTTGGTAACATGTTGCTTAGGGCTGGAGCCACAAACACCCATATCCCCTCTGGGTGCTCTGCTTTCCCAGCCCCTGCAGGATCCCTCCATCCCCTCTTCTCCACCGCCTGTCCTTGACCACCTACTGTGTGCAGGGGTGGTGCTGGGGGGATGCAGAGAACAGCTAGAACAGCCCTTTTCCTGAAGGTCCCACCCTCACCTAGCCCCAGGGTGAGAGTGTGGGCCCTGCTCTGATGCTGCCATGTGACCTTGAGAAAGTAACTCAGCCTCTCAAGGCCTCAGTTTCCTCATCTGTCAGTGGAAGGGATGATACTGCCCTTAGAGCTAGTGGTCTTCGATCCTGGCTGGGCATGAGATCACCCAGAGGAAGAGATTTTAGAATATTTGGCCCAGGCCACACCCCAGACCTGCGAGATCAGAGTCTCTGACATCTGGATTTTCTGTTAATCATCACCTGACCCCAATGTGCCCTCAAGGTTGAGAACCACCGTCCCACTAAGAGTTGTTGCTACTGAGACTGAATCCTAAGGAATGGGCCTGGCCCTCAGGAGAGTCCTTCCCTATCCTGCTGTCCCACCATTAGAAAGCACCTTTGAGTCCCGAAGGCCCGTCAGTGCCTCTTGCAATGCACGTGGTTCCAATAAAAGCCCCTCAAGTCCTCATTTGACCCATGGTGGTTTTGGGGCAGGGGAGCCAGAGGAGCCCTTCCACCTGCCTCCTGCTCCCTTAGCTCCAGCCTTGGCTGTTTCTCCCTAACCCCCAGCCGAGCAGAAGCTGACTCTAACTACATCTGGGTACAATTTCTGAGAAAGAGGGGAGCTGGTGGGGAGCAACTGGCACCCGTTGAGCATGCTGGCTTCTTTCCACCAAGCCAGCACCTTCCTACTGCCCATCGTACACCCCCGCAGACCCCAGTCACTGCTCCACAGGCACTAACGGGCCTTGGAGCCCGGGGGTTTAGCCACACCATGGAGTAGGGCAGGAGGAGGCGACCAAATGGAGAACTCCTATTTTACCATGTGTACAGAGTCCGGCTGGCTTGGGTTGCTCACGACATCAGCCATTAGGTGAAGCAAGACTCAAATCCAGATCTTACTCCCACGTTTGTCCTTTCCACTGCCTCTGCAGAGGATACGGTGTTTTCCAGCTGTCTGAACCTCCAGGTTTCTCCCCCAGCCCAAGGACTTTGGAGTTGAGGACCAGCATGACTCACCTGCAGAGGTGGGGGCAGTGGAGAGTGACTGCTAGAGTCACCTGGTTCCTTCCTTCCAGAACCCTGGCTCCGAGAGGAC